>NC_057825.1:40233536-40533536 GCF_910594005.1 Cervus elaphus | reverse complement strand
AAAAGGAAATAAAAGATATACAGATTGAGAAGAAGAAATAAAATCATCTTTGTCCCAAGTGACATGATTGTCTATATAGAGTATTTGAAAGAATAGGCCAATAAGCAATTATAGCAAGGTTGCAGGATTCAAGGTTAATATAGAAAATTTAGTCACTTTTCTACATATCAGCAGTAATGAGTAGAATTTAAAATTGAAAACACAGTACCATTTACATTAGCACCTAAAATAAATACTTAAGAATAAACATAACAAATTATGTACGAGATATATATGAAGAACACTATAGCACTCTAATAAGAGAAATTAAATAAGAACAAAATAAATAGAGAGCTATTCCATGTTCATAAATAGGAAGACTAAACATTGTTTATAATTTGGTCTATTGATTCAAATGATCCTAATCAAAATCTTAGCAACTTATTTAGTGGATACTGACTGATTCTAAAGTTTATATGGAGAAGCAAAAGCCCCAGAACAGCCAATTCAATATTAAAGGTAAAGAACAATATCAGAATTAAGCTGACAATACCTGACTTAAGCTTAAGACTTATCCTTAAGCTACAGCAATCAAGACAGTGTATGACTGGCATAAAAACTGACAAAGAAATCAGTAGAATAGAATAGAGAGCCCAGAAAATAATCCACAAAGTCCACTAATTTTTGACAGAGGAACAAAGGCAGTACAATAGAGAAAACAGTGTTTTCAATAAATGATGCTGGAAGAACTGAATATTCACATACAAATCATGAATTTAAACACAGACTTCCAGTATTCTGGCCTGGAAAATTCCATGGACTTCACAGTCCATGGGGTCACAGAGAGTCAGATATGACTGAGTGACTTTAACTTTTACGTACATCATTTACCAAAATCAACTCAAAATGAATTATAGAATTAAATGTAAATCTATAAAACTGGAAGACACCACCGAAGAAAACCTAGGTGATAATAAATATGATGATGAATATTAAATACAAAGGAACTATACATGGAAGAAATAATTGATAAACTAGACTTCATTACAATTAAAATCTTCTGCTCTGCAAAGACACTGCCAAGGGAATGAGAAGACAGACACAGACTGGGAAAAAATAGTTGCCTAAGACATACTGGATGAAGAACAATTATCCAACATACAGAAAGAACTCTTATAACTCAACAACAGGAAAATGGACAATCTGATTTAAAAAATGGGCAAAAGACTTGACCAGGTATGTCCTTAAAGAAGATATAAAGATGGCAGGTATGCATATGTGGAAACTGGAAAATTCTTGAAGAGATGGGAATACCAGACACCTTAGCTGCCTCCTAAGAAATCTGTATGCAGGTCAAGAAGTAACAGTTAGAACTGGACTTGGAACAACAGACTGGTTTCAAATTGGGAAAGGAGTACATCAAGGCTGTATATTGTCACCCTGCTTATTTAACTTATATGCGGAGTACATCATGTGAAGTCCTGGGCTGGATGAAGCACAAGCTGGAATCAAGATTGCCAGGAAAAATATCAATAACCTTAGATATGCAGATGACACCACCCTTATGGCAGAAAGCAAAGAAGAACTAAAGAAGCTCTTGATGAAAGTGAAAGAGGAGAGTGAAAAAGTTGGCTTAAAATTCAACATTCAGAAAACTAAGATCATGGCATCCGGTCCCATTACCTCATGGCAAATAGATGGTGAAAAAATGGAAAGAATGAGCAACTTTATTTTTTGGGCTCCAAAATCACTGCAGATGGTGACTGCCACCATGAAATTAAAAGACTCTTGCTCCTTGGAAGAAAAGCTATGACCAACCTAAATAGCATATTAAAAAGCAGAGACATTAGTTTGGTGACAAAGGTCCATCTAGTCAAAGCTATGGCTTTTCCAGTAGTCATGTATGAATGTGAGAGTTGGTCTATAAAGAAAGTTGAGTGCTGAAGAATTGATGCTTTTGAAATGTGATGTTGGAGAAGACTCTTGAGAGTCCCTTAGACTGCAAGGAAATCCAACCAGTCAATCCTGAAGGAAATCAGTTCTGAGTATCTATTAGAAGGACTGATGCTGAAGCTGAAACTCCAATATTTTGGCCACCTGATTCGAAGAACTGACTCATTGGAAAAGAGTCTGATGCTGGGAAATATTGAAAGCAGGAGGAGAAGGGGACGACAGAGGAAGAGATGGTTGTATGGCATCACCGACTTGATGGACATGAGTTTGAGCAAGCTTGGAAATTGGTGATGGACAAGGAAGCCTGGCATGCTGCAGTCCATGGGGTTGCAAAGAGTTGGACAAAATAGAGTGACTGAACTGAACTGTTTTTAAGCATATGAAAAGATGCTCAACATCATATGTCATTGGGAAACTGTTGATTAACAAATCAATGTGATACCACTACACACCTATTAGAAGGGCCTAAATCCAAAACACCCCCAAATGATGGTGAGGATAGGGAACAGCAAGAACTCTCATTCATTGCTGGTGAGAGTGAAAATGGTACGGCCACTTTAGAAGACAGTGTGACAGTTTCTTACAAAACTTAACTTTTCTTACCTTATGATCCAGCAATCATGCCCCTGGCTACTTACTAAAATAGGCAATGTCCACACAAAGGAGTTTATGCCTACACAAAGCTTGCACTCAGATATTTATTACCACTTTATATATACTTGCCCAAACTTGCACACAATCAAGATGTCCTTCAATAGGTGAATGGATAAATAAACTATGATGTAGACACGTAGACAATGGAACATAACCCAGTGCTAAAAAGAAATGAGCTATCAAGCCATGAAAAGACATGGAGGAACATTAAATTTATATCACTAAGTAAAAGAAGCCAATCCGAAAAGGCTATATACTATATGATTCCAACTCTATGACATGCTGGAAAAGGCAAAATATGGAAACAGTAAAAAAAAAAAAAAAAAAAAAAGTCAATGGTTGCTGGGATTAGGTGGAACACAGAGGATTTTAGGCCAGTGAAACTGTTCTGTATGATACTTTAATGGTGCATACATGTCATTGTACATTTGTCAAAGCTCACAGAATATATAATACTGTGAGTGAACCCTAATATAAACAAGTGAATGTAAACTCTAATGTAAAATATCATTCATTATTTTTATTAGTTAAGTCTGGTGATTCTACTCAATGTGTATTAGCAGGATAAATGTTTGGAACACCTGCCCTGTGCCAGGCAATCCATACCTTCTTATTAAATTATTTGTGTGATTACTTGTTTTAATGGCTCTCTCCCACACTAGATCTTAAACTCTTGAAGGGCATAGACTATGCCTGTCTTTGATTGATAATGATGTGCCGTGCCAGTGTAGGGTCATCATTTGTAACAAATGTACTGCTCTGGTGGGGGCTGTTGATAGTAGAGAAGATTGGGCTTGTTGGTGGGGCAGGGGTGTGAGTGTAGATGGTATGTGGGATCTCTTTGAACTTTTCTCAATTTTGCTGTGAGTGTAAAACTTCTCTTACAAATTAAGCCTATTTTTTTTTTAAGTTTCAGTTCAATTGCCTAGTCATGTCTGACTCTTTGTGACCCCATGAACCACAGCATGCCAGGCCTCCCTGTCCATCACCAACTCCCAGAGTTTACCCAAACTCATGTCCAGTGAGTTGGTGATGCCATCCAACCATCTCATCCTCTGTCGTCTCCTTCTCCTTCTGCCTTCAATCTTTCCCAGCATCAGGGTCTTTTCAAATGAGTCAGCTCTTCACATCGGGTGGCCTAAGTATTGGAGTTTCAGCTTCAGCAACAGTCCTTCCAATGAATATTCAGAACTGATTTCCTTTAGGATGGACTGGTTGGATTTCCTTGCAGTCCAAGGGACTCTCAAGAGTCTTCTCCAACACCACAGCTCAAAAGCATCAATTCTTCAGTGCTCAGCTTTCTTAATAGTACAACTCTCACATCCATACATGACCACTGGAAAAACCATAGCTTTGACTGGATGGACCTTTGTTGGCAAAGTAATGTCTATGCTTTTTAATATGCTGTCTAGGTTGGTCATAATTTTCCTTCCAAGGAGTAAGCGTCTTTTAATTTCATGGTGGCAATCACCATCTACAGTGATTTTGGAGTCCCCCAAAATAAAGTCAGCCACTGTTTCCAATGTTTCCCCATCTATTTGCCATGAAATGATAGAACCAGATGCCATGATCTTAGTTTTCTGCCTGTTGAGCTTTAAGCCAAGTTTTTCACTCTCCTCTTTCACTTTCATCAAGAGGTTCTTTAGTTCTTCTTCACTTTCTGCCATAAGGGTGGTGTCATCTGCATATCTGAGGTTATTGATATTTTTCCTGGCAATCTTGATTCAATTTTTTTTTAAAGGAAGTCTGTAAAAGTCTCAGTAAAAAACAGGTCAAACAGGAGAAGTAATGTGGTCTGTGTATAGTCCTCGTTTTCATCTTGTTTAGATGAGCTCTTTTTCAGTTCAAACGTCTGTTCCTATGAATAACATTTCCCCAACTTCTGTAATACATAGAATTCAAAGACTTTCTTGGCTCCAAAATGTATGTCAGTTTCCTTTGTCATAGAACATGGGAGTAGTATTGCCACATAATTTATCATCCAAAGCCCAACAATTTTGCAGTGAAAGGAGGTATCACTAACAGTTATAACAAGCCAACAAGCACATACTTAGACTCTCCATGGTAAAACAGAAAAAATTCTCACCTTACCCATTGTGCCAAGCTTTCCAAGGAGAGCTGAGCCAGGTGGCCATGCATGTGTATGTGGGTAGTGGATTAACTTCATTTTAGTAGCAACTCTATTTACTTTCCCCTTTAAATAGTGAAATCCTCATGGGTGGGAACCCACTCCAGTATTCTTGCCTGGAAAATTCCATGGACAGAGGAGCCTGGTGAGCTACAGTCCATGGGGTTTCAAAGAGTTGGCCACAACTGAGCGACTGAGCACGTGGGTGGGCCATGATTTATTTTTCTATGTACTTCCGTTACTTTTCCTGTGCCTGGCACATTTCATTACTTGGCAAGTGGGAATGAATGAATGGGCTAAAGCCTTAGATACATTTCTTTGTTTCTTCTGTGTCAGCTTTTTAAATTAGAATTTCTGATTTCATTTATAAGTTTGCTCTTTCCTCCAAATAGCTCAGTTTTTAAAGAATCCGCCTGCAATGCAGGATACCTGGTTTGATTCCTAGGTCAGGAAGATCTGCAGGAGAAGGGATAGGCTATCCACTCCAGTATTCTTGGGCTTCCACTGTGGCTCTGCTGGTAAAGAATCTGCATGCAATGTGGGAGACCTGGGTTCAATTCCTGGGTTTAGAAGATCACTTTGCCAAGAAAGGTCCACATAGTCAAAGCTATGGTTTTGCTAGTCATCATGTAAGAATGTGTGAGCTGGACCATAAAGAAGGCTGGTTGCTGAAGAATTGATGCTTTTGAACTGTGGTGTTGGAGAAGACTCTTGAGAGTCCCTTGGACTGCAAGGAGATCAAACCAGTCTAAAGGAAATCAATCCTGAATATTCATTGGAAGGGCTGATGCTGAAGCTGAAGCTCCAATACTTTGGCCACCTGATGTGAAGAGCTGACTCGTTGAAAAAGACCCTGATGCTGGGAAAGATGGAAGGCAGGAGAAGAAGTGGCCGACAGAGGATGAGATAGTTGGATGGCATGACCAACTCAATGGACATGAGTTTGAGCAAGTTCCAGGAGATGGTGAAGGACAGGGAAGCCTGGTGTGCTGTAGTCTATGGGGTTTCTAAGAGCTAGACATCACCGAGTGACTAAACAACAGCAACAAATTCACTCTGTCTCCTTCCCTGGCTTTATTTTTATTTTCATATCAGTTTTTTTTTTCTAGTGGACATCATATTGTATATTTACTTGTTATTGTCTCTATGAGTCACTAAAATATAAGCTCAAAAAGGGCAGGAGCTTAGTCTGTCTTGTTCATGATCGTTTTCCCAGCACCTTGAACATACAATACCTGAACTAGATTAGGTGCTCAATAAACTTATGTTGAAGGAATGACTTGCTGATTTCATATAGAAAGAAAGTTGCTCTATGCACATGACCAAAACAGTGGTCATTTGTTGTGACTTACTGCGTTATCATAACCTTGTACTAACCAATTAGCACTTGCTGCATAAATAACTGCCCCAATATATAATGGTTCAAGACAATTGTCTACTTAGCTTATGATTTGTGGGACTGGGACTTGGGCTGAACTTACAGCTGGGTGGTTTTCTTGATCTTAGTCAGGCTTGCTTATGCACCTGGGGTCAGCTCTGAGTCAGCTATGTGGCTCTGCTTCTGGGGGTTTGCTGACTACTACCTATAGAAGTGACAAGGCATGTGTCTTCATCTAGCAGGACAGCTCAAGCTATTTGCATGACTGATGTTCAGAGTTTCAAGAGTAACAGCAGAAGGTAGAAAGCCATTTGAGGCAAGTGTTCAAGACCAGTACAAAGAGGCTCTGCTACAGTCCATTTGTCAAAGTACGTCATCATGGCAGCCCAGATTCAACTGATGGAGGGGAAAAGTCCACCTATATAAGGATGGCACTGCAAAGCCTGCATTCAAGAAAGTGGATTTAGGCAAAGGAAGATTTTGTGGTCACTTTTGGAATCTACTACCAAACCATCAGGGCCTTCTGAGCCCTGATCTAGACAAGTGCTTCTTCTACTAAAGCATCATCACATCAAGGCAATCTTATCTAGAAAGTTCAAATGCACATGTAGGGCTAACATCCTCATCTGCATATTCAAGAAGCCTTTCCTGTGAGGGAGGACTGATTGTCTGCCATCTAACAGCCATCTCCTCTCTTGTCTCCCCCACAAAATTAATTATGTTCCATACTGCATGCATCTTTGCTCAGCTATCTACCTTACCTCTCAATAAAAAGAGATGCTGTTTCAAAATAAATAGCCTGATACACTGTAAAGAAGCTGCAGATACTTAGAAACAATATTTTCTAAATATTTATAAGCTATATTTCCAATCTGTTACATTCAGTGAATTACGTAAATAAATAACAGACCTGCAAGTCACCATCCCACAGCGCCAGTGCAGCTTGGCCGATTACTCATGTATAAACAGACAAGTCATCATTTCAAACTCTGTCCTCTGTCTTACAGCTCTGTCTTTGGATTCTATCCAGTAAACAAACCCAAAGTGTGAAATTTGTTTTTTTTTCTTACTGAAGGGAAAAATAAACATACCTTCATCATGAGGAGGGATGACAGTGTTGGTGTTATTTATGTTTTTAATTGCTATAGCACATAAAGGAAGCCATCAAGTTAACTGATCCAAGTCTAAATTGGAACCGTATAGAGGGACATGGAGGAGGCAACAGGAGGTGGGAAGAAGATAGAAGAAGCAGAGAGTCTTTTTGCTTAATTCCCTTGAAGAGCTCCAGGCTTGCAGCACTGCAGTCTGGAAGGAAGGTCAGCCAGATGTGAACACTTAGGTCACTCTCCTGGAACAATGTTCCACTTCTCTTGGCTGCAGGATGAGGATAAAGGGGAAGCAGGAAGACCCACAAGCAATTCGTGTAATGTGGCTATGTAGAGCATTCTACACTGTTTCTTCTCTCTTTCTTAGGGATGCTCATTCCAAGAGACCAGATCCAGATCCAGACACAGAGGTGAGAAATGTGTTATCAAAGCCTGGATATAGGGAAACTAATAAACGGAGTTTATTAGTCTGCAAGGGTTTGGGGAAGGGGTTGTTTAGTGTGGTGTGGAATTGTGGGGTGATTGCCAATGTAATATGGAAGGGTAGGTTTCAGAGGAATCTAGAAAAGGTATCTCTGGCAAGACTGGCAACATTGGAAAGATAGGAGTAAGTTAGGTATTTACGGATGATGAGAAGGTGGTATTTAATTCAGAGACATTTGAACTGAATGTAGAAGGGTTTGTGTTGGGGAGTGGTGAGAGTTGCATAGGCAGAGAGTACCAGGTAAGGAGCCTGGGACTTCTTTTAGTGACCACTGGAAGCCACCAAAGACTTTTAAATTGCTATCTAAAAGTGAACGTGTGAGAAGATGGGGAATGATGGGTTACACCTCTTAGCAAAATTTATAGCCCAAGAACCAGTGATGTGTGTTAGCAAGGGTAGATGGAACAAAACACGTCCATTGACCCCCTCTGGGCTTCCCATGTTGCGCTAGTGGTAAAGAATCTGCCTGCTGATGTAGGCAACATGAGATGCAGATTTGATCCCTGGGTGGGGAAGATCCCTTGGAAGAGGGCATGACAACCCGCTCCAGTATTCTTGCCTGGAGAAAACCATGGACGGAGGAGCCTGATTGGCTACAGTGCAGAGGGCTGCAAAGAGTTGGACATGACTAAAGCGACATAACATGTACATTGATAACTTACCAGATTGACCAGAAGCTTCTGTGTCAATGGCAGATACTCACTAATAAAGCAAAGAGGATGAGTCAGTCTCTCTGTTCTTATTCATTTTCCTTTTCTTTCTCTCTCTCTGTCCCTGAGAGGTTATATTTCAAGGCAGAGTCAGATGGACTGCATTCCTGAGGAGTAACACTTAATTTTAAGGCTTTTCTCCATTATTGCAGAGAATGACCCTTCTGGAAACTCTCAGTACTTGGAAACTTAAAATAATCTCTGTCTTTAATCTCTCCAGTTCCCTCAGTGTTTGATGCTGGTGCTGTACTAAAATCATCTACATGCATGTTCCTCAAGAAATTAATGAGCAAACAAGCAAACCTCAACTAATGACAGATCCTTGCCATCATTCCTCATGCTAGCCCCTTTTTCGGCAAGATGTTGAGATCAATTTTTTCTAATTACTTATATTGTTTTTCTCTTTTCCAACTTTTCAAAAGCAGTTACCTCCTGATACAGCTCCCTACTGATCTTTTATTTTCATTGTTTTTTACTCTGACCAGATCACTCCATCTGTTCTCACTGTCTTCAACACAGACACAATTTCCAGAAGAAAGATAATGCTTTCTGTTTTGCAAAGAGATGAAAAATCTCCCAACTTTTTTCAAATTTTATGAGAAACTTAGGAACAATATTTTAAGACATCAATAGCTTTATTTATTATAAAATGACAACCATTTATTAAAAACATTTAAATTTCAAGAAGTAAGAAATAATCAAATTACTGAGAATTCTAATTTATAGAGATTTTGTTCTTAATATATGGATTATGACATCTCCTCTCTTGTTCTATATATTTACATGCACAGGCATGCCCATATATACACAAATTGTCAACTAGGAATTAAAGAAAGAGGAAAAAAAAGCACTATAGTTGTTTTTTTTTCCTTATAAAAGAAACCCTGAGTTACAGTCATTGTTACTCAAGATGAGGGGAAAATAGATGGCATGAATATTTATGTAGAGTCCATCATGAATAACTTAAAATATCAGTATTTTCCTGGTTATTTAAGCTTGGCAAAACTTAGAACTTCTATAATAAATTCAATAATAATACATTTTAGAAAATCAAGGTTGTAATAAGTGCTACTGCAGAGAGAAAAGCAAACAGGTGGTTTGGTAATTATAGTGGAGCCAGCTACCAGAAAGGGTTAGGGGTCTCAAAGAGTCTGTTAGCTTTTGTAGCACTGTCCACCCCCTTCCTACTTTGAGATTTTACACATAAATACTTTTAAAGACCCCAATTGGTTCTTCAAGTTTTGAATGACAGAGGTTGTTTCCTTTATTAAAGAGAGCAGCCCCATTGTTTAGAAGCAGTTAAATGCTTAGCCTTTAAGATGCAGTTTATGCAAAAAAAAGAAACTTTGATCAATATAGCAACATTTTATTGATAACATTATACTCTACAAACATTTGAGAATTAGTGAAACAACTATTCAAAAAAAAAATAAACTACTTAAAATGCCATAAATCTATAGTTTTATTTCCCCAAAGGCTTATTCTGAGTAAGAGATGCTTTTGCAGTGTAAAGGGAAAACACTTTGGAAATTAATATAAACCAGGAAAAAAACTGATAACAATAATTAGTCTCAATTTTCAACAAACAACAAAATATCAATATGGGGTGAGGCATATTTTTGTCTGAGTTTAGTTCTGATTAAATAAAAGAGTTTTGTTTTGGGGTTTTGGGCTTTTTTCTCTTTTTTTGCAACAAGTCACAATAGTGTAACTTAAAAGTTTCTAGAAATATTTATTGTATACAGCCTAGAAGATGAAAAGAATGTAACTACTACTCTTGGTTTGTTTTGAGGTTATTTACTTAGGGCTAAGCACCTCATTTTTCTTGTGTACAAAAAGTAATTATGCAGTCAAAAGAAATATAGCTCATATACTTCAGAACATATGAAAAATGTAAAACTTTATTACACACATTAATTTCTAACAAAGGACATCTCTAACATCAGTGTAACTGGAACAAGCTGAATAACTGATATATATATATATGGATGCTTCTCCCAAATGAGTTTTATAAAGGCAAACAAATGAATAAACAATTTCTTCTTTTATGTCTGCCTCTCTTTTATAAATTTTTACTTCCCAATATAGGCAATAGTTTTAAGGAGATTTTCTGTGTGTGTGTGTGTGTGTGTTAGTATATTCTGTTCAAGCTAGTCTCTCTAGCTCCCTAGTCCATGCCCTTCCCATTTAAAATGTTATCATTTCAAGCTACTCAAGTTGAATACATTTCTCCATGTAATAAAGCAAAACATGAAACCCTATGAATTATAAACTAAATAGGTTGATGGTTTTTCCAACTTGGATCTTCTTGCCCATTTCAAGCATCCAGAAATGTCAGTGTATTCTTGGAAAGCCAATTTTACTGAGAGCCAGGCCTTTTCTGGAATGTTAGGTCCATGAATCAAAGCAAATTGGAAGTGGTCAAACAGGAGATGGCAAGAGTGAATATCGACATTTGGGAATCAGCAAACTAAAATGGACAGGAACAGGTGAATTTAACTCAGATGACCATTATATCTACTACAGTTGGCAAGAATCCCTTAGAAGAAATGGAGTAGCCAACATAGTCAACAAGAGAGTCCGATAGGTGGTACTTGGACGCAATCAAAAACAACAGAATAATCTGTTTGTTTCCAAGGCAAGCCATTCAATATCAAGGTAATCCAAGTCTATGCCCCAACCAGTAATGATGAAGAAGCTGAAGTTGAACGGTTCTATGAAGACCTACAAGACCTTATAGAACTAGCATCCTTTTCATAATGAAAAGATATCCTTTTCATTATGGGGAACTGGAATGCATAAGTAGGAAGTCAAGAGATACCTTTCAGTTCAGTTCAGTTCAGTCGCTCAGTCGTGTCCGACTCTTTGCAACCCCATGAATTGCAGCACGCCAGGCCTCCCTGTCCATCACCAACTCCCAGAGTTTACTCAAACTCATGTCCATTGAGCCGGTGATGCCATCCAACCATCTCATCCTCTGTCGGCCCCTTCTCCTCCCGCCCTCAATCCCTCCCAGCATCAGGGTCTTTTCCAATGAGTCAGCTCTTCGCATGAGGTGGCCAAAGTATTGGAATTTCAACTTCAGCATCAGTCCTTCCAGTGAACACCCAGGACTGATTTCCTTTAGG
Source organism: Cervus elaphus (assembly GCF_910594005.1). Taxonomy (NCBI): domain Eukaryota; kingdom Metazoa; phylum Chordata; class Mammalia; order Artiodactyla; family Cervidae; genus Cervus; species Cervus elaphus. The sequence goes on along the minus strand of NC_057825.1, from coordinate 40,522,016 downwards.
ATGGACTGGTTGGATCTCCTTGCAGTCCAAGAGACTCTCAAGAGTCTTCTCCAACACCAGACTTCAAAAGCATCAATTTTTCAGCGCTCAGCTTTCTTCACAGTCCAACTCTCACATCCCTACATAACCACTGGAAAAACCATAGCGTTGACTAGATGGAACTTTGATGGCAAAGTAATGTCTCTGCTTTTTAATATTCTATCTAGGTTGGTCATAACTTTCCTTCCAAGGAGCAAGCGTCTTTTAATTTCATGGCTGCAATCACAATCTGCAGTGATTTTGGAGCCCCCAAAAATAAAGTCTGACACTGCTTCCACTGTTTCCCCATCTATTTGCCATGAAGTGATGGGACCAGATGCCATGATGTTAGTTTTCTGAATGTTGAGCTTTAAGCCAACCTTTTCACTCCTCTCTTTCACTTTCATCAAGAGACTTTTTAGTTCCTCTTCACTTTCTGCCATAAGGGTGGTGTCATCTGCATATCTGAGGTTATTGATATTTCTCCTGGCAATCTTGATTCCAGCTTGTGCTTCTTCCAGCCGAGCGTTTCTCACGATGTACTCTGCATATAAGTTAAATAAGCAGGGTGACAATATACAGCTTGATGTACTCTAACAGGCAAATTTGGGCTTGGAGTACAAATGAAGCAGGTCAAAGGCTAAAAGAGTTTTGCCAAGAGAACACACTGGTCATAGCGAACACCCTCTTCCAACAATACAAGAAAAGACTCTACACATGGACTTCACTGGTTGGTCGATACCCAAATCAGATTGATTATATTCTTTGCAGCCAAAGATGGAGAAGCTCTATACAGTCAGCAAAAACAACTGGGAGCTGACTGTGGCTCAAATTATGAACACCGTATGGCCAAATTCAGATTCAAATAGAAGAAAATAAGGAAAACCACAAGACCATAGAGGTATGACCTAAATCAAATCCCTTATGATTATACAGTGGAAGTGACAAATAGATTCAAGAGATTAGATCTGATAGACAGAGTGCCTGAAGAACTATGGACCGAGGTTCATGACATTGTACAAAAGTCAGTGATCAAGACCATCCCCAAGAAAAAGAAATGCAAAAAAGCAAAACGGTTGTCTGAGGAGTCCTTACAAATAGCTGAGAAAAGAAAAGATGTGAAAGGCAAAGGAGAAAAGGAAAGATATACTCATTTGAATGCAGAATTCCAAAGAATAACAAGAAGAGAAAAGAAAGCAATAAGAATAAGAATGCCTTCCTCGGTGATTAATACAAAGAAATAGAGGAAAACAATAGAATGGAAGACTAGAAATCTCTTCAAGAAAATTAGAGATACTAAGGGAAAATCTCATGCAAAGATGGGCACAATAAAGGACAGAAATGGTATGGACCTAACAGAAGTAGATGATATTAAGAAGAGGTGGCAAGAATACACAGAATAACTATACAAAAAATATCTTCATGACCCAGATAACCATGATGGTGTGATTACTCACGTAGAGCCAGACATCCTGGAATGTGAAGTAAAGTGGGCCTTAAGAAGCATCACTAGGATCAAAGCCAGTGGAGGTACTGGAATTCCAGTTGAGCCTTTTCAAATCCTAAAAGATGATGCTGTGAAAGTGCTGCAGTCAATATGCCAGCAAATTTGGAAAACTCAGCAGTGGCCACAGGACTGGAAAAGGTCAGTTTTCATTCCAATCCCAAAGAAAGGCAACACCAAAGAACGTTCAAACTACCACACAATTGCACTCATCTCATACGCTAGCAAGTTCAGTTCAGTTCAGTCACTCTTTCTTTCTTTATAGTTCAACTCTCACATCCATACATGACCACTGGAAAAACCATAACTTTGACTAGATGGACCTTTGTTGGCAAAGTAATGTCCCTGCTTTTTAAGGTTGGTTATAACTTTTCTTCCAAGGAGAAAGCATCTTTTAATTTCATGGCTGCAATCACCATCTGCAGTGCTTTTGGAGCCCCCCAAAATAAAGTCAGCCAATGTTTCCACTGTTTCCCGACCTATTTGCCATGAAGTGATGGGACCAGATGCCATGATCTTTATTTTCTGAATATTGAGTTTTAAGCCAACTTTTCACTCTCCTCTTTCACTTTAATTTCAAAGTAATGCTCAAAATTCTTCAAGTCAGGCTTCAACAGTATGGATATCAGACCACCTTACCTGCCTCCTGAGAAATCTGTATGCAGGTCAAGAAGCAACAGTTAGAAATGGACATGGAACAACAGGCTGGTTCCAAATTGCTAAAGGAGTATGTCAAGGCTGTATATTGTCACCCTGCTTATTTAACTTATATGCAGAGTACATCATGAGAAATGCTGGATTGGATGAAGCACAAGCTGGAATCAAGATTGCCGGGAGAAATATCAATAACTTCAGATATGCAGACACTGCCTTTATGTCAGAAAGTGAAGAAGAACTAAAGAGGTTCTTGATGAAAGTGAAAGAGGAGAGTGAAAAAGTTGGCTGAAAACTCAGCATTCAGAAAACTAAGATAATGGCATCTGGTCCCATCACCTCATGGCAAATAGATGGGGAAAGAAGGGAAACAGTGAGAGACTTAATTTTTTTGGCTCCAGAATCACTGCAGATGGTGACTGCAGTCATGAAATTAAAAGACACGCTCCTTGGAAGAAAAATTATGACCAACCTAGGCAGCATATTAAAAAGCAGAGACATTACTTTGCCAGCATAGGTCCTTCTAGTCAAAGCTATAGTTTTTCTAGTAGTCCTGTATGGATGTGGGAGTTGGACTATAAATAAAGCTGAGTGCCAAAGAACTGATGCTTTTGAACTCTGTGTTGGAGAAGACTCTTGAGAGTCCCTTGGACTGCAAGGAGATCCAACCAGTCCACCCTAAAGGAAATCAGTTCTGAATATTCATTAAAAGAACTGATACTGAAGCTGAAACTCCAATACTTTGGCCACCTGAAGCAAAGAACTGACTTATTTGAAAAGACTCTGATTCTGGGAAAGATTGAAGGTGAGAGGAGAAGGGGAAGACAGAGGATTAGATTGTTGGGTGGCATCACCGATGCAATGGACATGAGTTTGAGTAAGCTCCGGGAGTTGGTGATGGACACTGAAGTCTGGCGTGCTGCAGTCCATGCAGTCTCAAAGATTCGGACACAACTGAGTGACTGAACTGAACTGAGGCCCGTTTTGTTGCCCCTGAAATCTTTAATTCCCTGAGAAGTAGATCCTGAAGAACTAGATCTGGAGTTCTAGGCAGTTCTAGAACTGCCTAGTTCTAGTCCTAGGCAGAAAGATTTGTGGGTTGACTACAATTGTTCTGGAACCCAAGACAACTTAGATGGCTGATGTGCTGGGGGTGACATGCGGACAACATGACTAATGTAAAGAATGGAGGGGCAGGGATGGTTCTCACCTTATATGCACTAACTAATAACTGGAAAAACTATTCCATCAATGAAAAGAAAATAACTGTAATAAAAATGAGAAAACAAACCTTATCTCACATAGGGTAGCAGAACTCGACATTTTAAAATGTCAAGCCACAAGATCAATGGAATCTTCTCTTTCTGGTAAAATATGCAAAAATTGTCATATATTGAAGCAATATTCAAAAAATGATTGAAAAAGGAATTTATGAGAGGTCTGTGTGTTTATATATGGAGTCTGGTGAAGGATCAGAGGGTGGCTTACCGTCAATGAGAAATATCACAAGGTAAAGGAATGAATAGTTCCCTCAGGATATAATAGTCTATGATTCTAAAGAATTTTTCAGACATAAAAAGGACAGCACTTATTGAGTTCAGTTAAGTGACATGAACACCTAAACAAAACAAAACCTAAAGTTCAGCTTCGTGAGTAACTAATACGATGATGCAATGATTAACCTTAATGAATCAGAGTTTTTGAAGAAAACAACAGAGAAGTCACACATTACTGAACCAAAATAAATATTCCTCATCTTTATTATTCCTTTATTTTTCTCTTTACAGTAGAACTTAGAAGGGAAAATCTTCAAAGAACGATTGGCTATGGATGGTGTCCAAGAATTTTTTGAATGAGATTTTTAAAAATTTCAACTAGACTCTCATTCGTATGTCAACACCCCAACATTAACTTGCCAGAGAATAATCATCAAGATTTAAGTTTAATGGTCCCCTTTCTAGTCTTTTAAGTTCCCTGCATGAGATGTCCATTGTGTGATCTGGAAGGTAGAAAAAGGGTGTTACAAAGAGTTTGATAAAGAAATTGCCATTTTAATGCAAGAATAATGTCATCTTGACATCTCACATTTTATCATAAAATTGCAAGCTATCAAATGAGAATGATTACTCTACAGTCAAGGAAATTATACTTAGAAACCTTCTAAGGAAATTTTCGACATCAGAAAGGCATATATCTCTTTAAGGCAACAAGGAATAAAATTTTTAAAAGGTAGATCTTTAAAATGCATTGCTGCCTCAAAAAGGGAATTCTCATACACTGTTGGTGGGAATGTAAATTGGTGTAGCCACTATGCCAAACAATATGGAGGTTTCTTAATAAAACTAAAAATAGAACTACAGTATAATCCACAATTCCACTCCTGGGTATATACGTGCAAAAAACAAAATCACTAATTTGAAAAGATACATGAACACCAATGTTTATTGTGTATGTGTATATATTTGTATGTATAATACATACATACATACATACATGATGGAATACTATTCAGGCATGAAAAAGAATACAATTTTGTCACTTGCAGCAACACAAATGGACTTAAAAAGTATCATGCTAAAGTGAAATAAGTCAGACAGAGAAAGATAAGTACTGTATGACACATGTTTATGTGGAATCTAAAAAATAAACTAATGAATATAACAAAAAAGAAACAGATTCATAGATATGAAGTACAGACTAGTGGGGAGAGGGAAGGGGGAAGGGGCAATATAGAGGTAGGGGAATAAGAGGAACAAACTGTCATGTAAAAAATAAGCTACAAGAATATATTGCACAACACAGGGAATATAGCCAATATATTATAATAACTATAAATAGAGTATAATAGTTTAAAAAATTTGAATATAATATAATACGTACATATGTACATATAATACTGTACATCAACTATACATCAATTGAAAATTTTAAAAATTAAAAACAGAGCTCTTCAAGTTTGCCTAAGTTTTTAATTGTCAGTTGATGAGCCATTCATGGGGATGACTCTGGAAAATGTGTTTTTCCCATGGAAAGAGTCCTGAAGTCCTCACCCTCCATTCAAAGCCACCTTATGTATTACACATGGTGCTAAGTGCCACAATACTTTTAGGGGCCCACAGAAAATGTCTTAACTTTTTTTAAAAAAACTAAAATAAAAAGTGAACTTTTAGGCCAAAGAAAAATGTCTTAATATGTCATATTAGTACATATTTTGTACCACCACAGTCATAAAACATAATTTAATATTTTTCTTCAGAGGAAGTGGCCCTGCTTCCATTCACTGTATTTGAATATTTTAAATTCATGAGCTTTAATTTCCTTGTCTGTCAAATGGAAGTATTATCTCAAAGAGCTGTTCTGAGGATTAAATAAAATAGCAAACTCAAGAGCAGTTTGCAAACTGTTAAGAACTTTCTTCAGAGAGATCACATTATTATTTTCTTGGTCATGGCCATTATCATCCAACTAGTCACTGAAACTAGAAATCTGGGATTAAATTTAAATCTTGTTTCTCTATCTCTTCTTCCAAATAACTGCCAGTACCTTTGATTTCTACCTCTGCCATGGCTCTGATATCCACATCTTCTTTCAGGGTCCCATTGCTAAACCATTCTTCCTATTCTTTTTAAAAAGTTTTTATTATGGAGAATTTAGACATACACACAGGTACACAGGAGAGCATAACAAATCAAATGTACCCATTTTCCAGACCCCCAAATCAATCCTGTTCCATATCCCAGATCACCTTTGAAGCAAATCTCAGGCATTATGTAATTTTATCTATAAATAAGTCAATATATTTCTCTATGAGATAGGGACTTAAAAAAAAAACCATAATACTATCCTCACTTCTAAAAATAGCAATAACGTCTTAATTCATAGAATTTCTAGTCACTGCTCATCTTTACAATTGTCTTATAAATGTCATAAATGTTTTTTAAAAGATTTTTTCCAGCTAGACTCCAAATAAGATCTTAACATGGTTTATTGATCTGTAGGTTCCATGCCAAGCCACTTGATGCCTCTCCTGTTTGCTTATCAACTAATCTTTTAACCACACTATTGCTGCGGCTCAACTTTCTGTTTCTATACTTTTCTGATTTACTTTCCATGCTGCTACCAATGTTATCTAAAATGGATTCCATCACATGACTCTTCTCATTAAAAAAAGAAACTTCAAAATGTTTACAGGGATGAAGTTCATTTATTTATTTGTTTAACTATTTATGCAGACTACTGAAGGCCTTCAATAATAAGATCTAAATGCACTTTTCCTGACTAATTTTCCAATTCCTCTCCTAAGCTTTCACCTATGGCCCTCCGTGCATGGATGCGTGCTAAGTCGCTTCAGTCATGTCCGACTCTATGTGACCCCATGGACTTCAGCCCAGCAGGCTCCTCTGTCCGTGGGATTCTCCAGGCAGGAATACTGGAGTGGATTGCCATTTTCTTCTCCAGAGACTCTTCCCAACCCAGGGATCAAACCCATGTCTCTTTATGTCTCCTGCAATGGAGGGCAGATTTTTTACCACTAGTGCCACCTGGGAAACCACATCTACCCAAAACACCTTATCCTCTCTCAGGAACTTTGCTCAGACTGTTTTCATTTGTCTTTGCCAGAAAAGCCCTCCTCTTTTTTTTTTGCATAGCAAAATCCTACTCACCCTTTAGAGAACTTTGGATTTCTCTTCCTATCTTTGCCGACACTCTCCATCTAATAAATTAACCCTTAACCTCCTTATAGTACTTTGATAATACATCTCTAATGCTGATTATAATAATGACAGCATCAAAAAACTTCAAATTCCTGAAGCCATCTAACATTCCCAGTCATCTTATAGAAAAATTACTATTATTATTTCTGTCCATAGATGTGGAAACAGTATTAGCTAATGTTAACTCAATGTCTATTAGGTCACAGCCTTTGTTCTCACTGAATATAATTGACTAGGTTCTATTATCATGTCCATTATACATCTGAGGAAGACAAACAAGATCTCACAGCTAGTTGTTGACAGACCAAGGCCTGGAGCACAGGTAGTTTGGCTATGGAACCCTATCCTTAACAATCAGCTAGACTGATTTTATGAAGAAACAGAGTTTTTATTAAAAGTGTGTGTGTGTCTGTGTGATTTTATAGCTCTGTTTCAAAAGCATGACTGCACCAAGGCCAGCTCTCGTCTGATTCTCAGCATAGTACTGTATACATATCAGAGAATGTTCAGTGAATTAAATATATTGAATTAATCCTGAAGAATTTATTAACTGTAAAAAAGGAAGATTTTTCAGACTAAAGAACTACAATTCCTGAAATTCGATAAATTAAATGTAAAATCAAGACTGAGTTTACCAAAAACTAAAAAGAAGGAAAGGATTTACATATACATCTTAGCAGCCTATCTATTGTCACACACTGCCATAGAACTGGGGCTTCCCTGCTGGCTCAGTGGTAAAGAGGAGCCAATGCAGAAGATGTGAGTTTGATTCCTGGGTTGGGAATATCCCCTGGAGAAGAATATTGGCAACCCACTCCAGTATTCTTCATCTGGAAAATCCCATGGACAGAAAGACCTGGAGGGCTACAGTTCATGGAGTTGCAAAGAGTTGGACATGACTTAGCAACTAAGTAACAGGAACAAACCATCAACCTAGAATAGTTTAATAACTAAATTGCATGAATTTCCTCCACCATTCTTATTAAAAAATATGCAGAGGAAAAGATGGAATATGAAGCTATAAGATGATGCATATTCCCAAGTTTCTCCTGATAGGTGATATTTCACAAACAGGTCCATTGTCATTATGTAGGTGTCCTGACTGAAATATATGGACTATTTCTTCAGAGGTAGAGAAATTATTTCATTTTCTTATTCAGTAGTTAGGGCTGAAACCTGAATAGATTTGGAGAGAGGTTGGAATAAAGTGTGAAATTTTTCTCAATATTGCTGTAACTATTCCAATTTAGGAAAGATGAAAAACAACGAATATTTCCTCCTAGGCTCTGAGATTGTCATTCATTTGAAATTAAGGTAGACAATGAAACTACAGATTCACTTGTTTTAGGATGATTGAGAAGCAAGAAAAATGCTATTTAATTCAATTTTGGAGCCATGTGAGAAATGGCTAGTATGATGGCCAGTATGATTCTTGCAGCTTACCAAATTCTTTAGGAATATTGCTTTACTAAAGAATAATAATTCAGGTCTTTAATTTTAAAAAAAGAGTTGGGGAACTTCTTCATCTAGAAATAGAGGTCCAAAGTGATAAACAGTTTTTAGCTCTGAAATATCAGATTATACAATGACATTTAGCTGAGTTACATTTGTAATTCCATCCTCTGAACTCTAAAGACAAGGACTATGGCACAGAAAGGCCCTTAAGCTCCAGACACTTTGGATGGAATCTGCAGGCCCAATTCTTAAAGTCTTGACTTCACTTTGCAGGAAAAATTTTCTACTTCTTCAAAGTAGCTGCAGAGAGAGAAGAGAGGGCTCTGGTGCTTGTAAATCCTCCTCTCCCTAAAAACAAACAAACAAACAAAAAAACCCAAAAACAGTCCAGGAATAAGACTTCAAATCAGAATAATTTTGGAATTCCTGATGACTAATTTAACTGATATCAGAGCTAAATTCTGCTTTGCTCCCTGTCTTCTGACAGCACCTCTTGATAATTACCATTAGATGATTTGCACCTGCTGTCAAAGACCCTCCTACACCCTCTTATCCAGAATGCTGCTAACTCCCCAAATTCCTAGGTATACTACTTCCATTAAAACACAACTCACCTTTCCCATCAGTCTTGGGTTTGAGTCTCACAAATATAAGAAAAATTTTTTTAAAAAGCAATTGACCATTTGCTAGGGTTTGAGTCCTGACCTGATCCCTGTGTATCTATGAATACATATGTGTGGGCAGGAGAACAAGGATAACATCTTCAGCTCATATTATCTTAAAAAATAAATGCAAATCATTGTTTAGTGGCCAAGGATAGTCTCTTGTGGACATTCCACATAATTTCCCCACTGATAATTATTTTCCTTGAGAGAAATTTTAAACATTTTTATAAGTACTACTAGGCTCAATATTATAGATAACATAACAAAGATTTTGTTTTCTAGGTTGTTAGTGCCAATTTCACATTTTATTCAGTTTTCCTCTAATGTACTTTTGCTTTTCTAAGGTCCTCCCCCAGGATACCATGTTACATTTGTTTGTCATGCCATTTTTTTTTCTATTTGAATAAATTCATCCTTCATAAAGGTATCCTTTGTAAGACCATGTGGCCTGCCCTTTGATTTTGTAAGAATTGCCATTGAATTTGAGAAGCTTGTCTTCAAGAAACTTATGATCTAATTATTACAGTTAACAATTCTTTTTGAGGTTTAACAACATTCTCCTATGTTGTGCAGATAACTATGGAAATCATGAGTGGCCCAGGAGGTGGTGGTGTTGCTGCAAAGTCAGATGGGGTGGAAATGATATATCCAAATAGAAAAGATGGCGAAACAGGGCATTCCTATGCACCAGAATAAGTTGTCTGCATTTGTGAGAGGGCAGCCAGAAGATGACAGGAACCCAAGATTAATATGACTGAAGGCAGATGCGAAGAGGAAGGTAAAGTTCAGGAAAGTCCTTAGAAGTACAAGCCCCTCATGGAACTCCTTCCCCAGAAACATTCTTCTCAGAAAAGGGGGTGGGGGGAAGATGAATGTTCACAGTTCCTGGCCTATAGCCTAGAGCTTCATCCTAGAATTTACACTCCCTTTTCTCCCTTTTGGCTAATCTTCAAACACTACAAAAGAATGGAGGGGTTGAGTCCTTTCTTAAATACAGCCTCTCAAAAGTTGATTTTTGCATTTGTTTTTCCTATAGGACTTTGGATGTTGATGCAATACTCCAAAACTGTATTTTCAAGACCATCTGTGCTTTCTACTGATTCCAATTTAGGACATTCTTGACTTTCTTGAGTGTCTGGCTGTTCAAAATGACAAAAAAAGTATTGCTTAGCTTTTTTGAAGACTATGAAGAGACAGTTTTGTTTTCCCTTGGTTTCAGAAAGACTTCAGGTTCAGGAAAATGAAGTGGATGAACAAAAGTGAAAATTTTTTATTGAAGTATAGTTGAGGTACACTATTATATAAGTTGTGGGTGTATAATATAGTTCACAGTCTATAATATAGGTTCACAGTATAAAAGTTATACCTCATTTATAGTTATTATAAAATATTGGCTAATTTCCCTGTCTTGTACAATATATCCTTGTAGTTTATTTTATGCATGGAAGTTTTTACCTTTTAAAGTAAGATACTTTTAAAATAATCAATAGAAACTAAGGAAACCTAAATAAAGTGTGAAATTGGCACTAACAAATTTGAAAACACACAATCCCTACTACATTATCTGTAATGTTGAACTTAGTAAGACTTAAAAATGCTTAAACATTTCTGTCAAAGGAAACAGCAGTTATCAATGGGAAATCATGTGAGATGTCTTCAAAAGACCATTCTTATCCACTAACCAGTGTTTTAAAAGTCTATTTCTTAGGACAATATGAATTGAAGATTTTACCCTTGTTTACCTGACCACCCAGATGTCAAGTCCCAAACCCTAGCAAATGGTGAAACAAGTTTTTTTTTTTTTTTTTTTTTAATTTGCTTCTGTTTGTCAGACAAAACCAAGTTGGTGTTGAGGAGAGTCAAAGAGATTTAAAAAAATGATTTTTTCCTCTTTCTTGATGAACTCCATGATCCAGTCTTTCCTCTAGCAAATTATCCTCTCTATATTCATTTTGCAATGACCAAAAAAGGAAAAACATCATGAAGGAGTCTCAGCCTTAACTTTTAATTTCCTGGTTTTTGTCAGTTTATGTCACAACATTAATTTTATTTCCACAAAAGAGGAGGGTTGCAGGTAATTAATATCTCTTCAGTACTCCTCCCAGAGGAAAAATACCCCATCATTAACACTGGGTTGTTAAAGAACAGGACAAAAGAAAAGTGACTCTGAGATGTAGGAAGAACTTTCCCCACATGTCACTACACACACAGGAGGGGCCTTACTGGACTTGGTTGGTCGTCAGGCACTCTTACTTGCTAATTAGATAACATCCCAGCCTGTGCTGTGATGCTGAGTATGTAACCCTTTTAGAGACCATGTTACAGTTTGGTGATACTTCTACAAGTAGGAATTTCTTGCTTTCTATTCCTCATTTCCCCATTCTTTATGTCTAAATGTTGTACACCTGAAAATTGGATTTGATGGCACTTAACCAAATTCTTAGAGGCATTTTCCTCCTCCTCTTTCTGAATTCAAAAAGTCTGAGCAAAGTCATATGTAGAAGAAGTGCAGGGTCCTCAAACATTTAAAAAATGCTTTCAAATGAAAGGGGAGTGTGTTGGTATCTGCCCTGTCTGTAATCTGCAGCCTTACAAGGAGACAAAGAAACTCTGGCGAGTCCCTACTATAGTTTCAATGAAGATAGGATGATGGTCCTTGAAGTAAGTATAAAATAATTGTATGTAGGGGCTTATGCAAAAAGGCTTTGTTCCTAAATACTGGAAAGGCAGTCACCCTGAAACAATGGGGCAAATTAGCATGCAGCCAGCCCCAGGCTCTTAGCTACACACACAAGCACACACACATGCACGCACACACACATGCTCACACTCACAAGCTCACAGTGACTGATGCTTGGTGCTTGCTGGGAGGTCAACAGTAAGAATCTTTCTTGGGAAGGCAGCATGTCAGATTTCAGACACTTTCTCTACAAATGGGCTTTCACTGCTCAAAGGAGGGGGGGTGTTCTGATCCAGATAATAAAGTCCATTTACATGAAAAGATGCCGCTTTCAGTGACATGATTAATTTCGGAAATACCTGGCATCTGAATGAAGCTGAGACTTCAAGAAATGACTGATGATGAGAAAAGATAATTAGGCAAATGTCAAGAGTTTTGCTTGGTGACTGAGGGGCTGGCCCATCTAGGTTATCCTATATTCACTCCAGATGGGAATGAAAGGCCTTTGTGGGAAGTTGGGGATGATCAACCTACGGTCACAGAGAAACTCGCTTTAGCTCATGTTTCTCTGGGTTTGGCTCCATCACGACCAGTGGGCAGTCGATGCTTACCTTCAATGACTTGTCAGAGAATCCCAGACAAAGCTTGCCTTGTTTATCCATGAGGTCCGAAAAATGTAAATTTATCTTGCCTCACATGTCATTTGTTCAAAAGTGACCTTTCTGTTCTAAGCCTTTTCAAAAATCTCATTGACTTCTCCCCTCTAAAAGGAGAAAAACAGAAAGGGGGAAAAGCCAAACACCATTTAATACTCTGCAGAAAGGACTTTGAAGACAAAGGCTGAAGTGGGAAGTAATGCAAATGTACCCCCACCCCCAACACATTGTTTTCGAGCCCTTTCTTTACGGTGTTTTTTTTTTTTTTTTTTTTTCCCTACTATTTTTTTTTTTTTTTTTCTTTCTGTGTTGAATTGGAGAATGTTAATGACTGGAGATTAGTGACCTCCACAGGCACAGGGTAGAGTTGACAGAAAGCAAGCCACCCCTAGTGGACTGATGGAATAGTTCTCCAAAGCAATTTTTAATTTTTTTTTTTTTAACATATTTACTAATTTGACTGTACTGGGTCTTAGTTGGGACATATGGATTCTTTAGTTAAGGCATGCAAACTCTTAGTTGTGTCATGCAGGATCTAGTTCCCCATCCAGAGATGGAACCCCAGACCCCTGTGTTGGGAACATGGAGTTTCAGCCCGTGGACCACCAGGGAAGCCCCTCCGAAAGAACTTTTTAGAACATTACCTTTAACCACCACAAGAGAGAGGGTGGTTCATTCCTTACTTTTTCTGTCTGGCAGTACAACTTAATTCCTCCAAAAAGATAGTCATTACGGATGAAAGTTTTGTAGATACACCGAGGACCATAAGTGATTCTTAACAACGCTAACCTCTCTGCTCTACTCTTTCTTTTTCCACCTGATTGGTATTTAAAGGAGGAAAGTGCCTCTCTCTGTGACATGACAAGTGCCTTCCATCTCTAGGCAATGGAACTCTTCCAGGAAGAAAGGAGATGATCCAGAGGATAATTCTAGCTAGCAATTGAGGCCTGAGTCTCCCCATTTAGGTTTCATCTGATATTAACCATGGTTGCGGTGATGACAGAGGATGAGATGATTGGATGGCATCACCGACTCAATGGACATGAGTTTGAGTAAACTCCGGGAGTTGGTGATGAACAGGGAGGCCTGGAGTGCTGTAGTCCATGGAGTTGCAGAGAGTCAGACATGACTGAGAGACTGAACTCAACTGAACCATGGTGCTGTGAGTTGAATTGTGTCCCCACGGAAGGTGCGTGTTAGTTGCTCACTATTGTCCAATTCTTTGCAATCCCGTGGTCTATAGCCCACTAGGTTCCTCTGTCCATGAGATTTCCCAGGCAAGAATACTGGAGTGGGTTGCCATTCCCTTCTCCAGGGGATCTTCTCAACCCAGGGATTGAATCTGGTTCTCCCACATTGCAGGAAAATTCTTTACCACCTGAGCCACCAGGAAGATAAGCTGAAATCCTAACTCCCAGTACCTCAGAATGTGACTTTCTTTGGACGTAGGATTGTTGCAGATGTAATTTTTTTTTCCATTTATTTTTATTAGTTGGAGGCTAATTACTTTACAGTATTGTAGTGGTTTTTGTCATACATTGACATGATCAGCCATGGATTTACATGTATTCCCCATCCCGATCCCCCCTCCCACCTCCCTCTCCACCCGATCCCTCTATGTCTTCCCAGTGCACCAGCCCCAAGCACTTGTCTCATGCATCCAACCTGGGCTGGTCATCTGTTTCACCCTTGATAATATACATGTTTCGATGCTGTTCTCTTGAAACATCCCACACTCGCCTTCTCCCACAGAGTTCAAAAGTCCATTCTGTACATCTGTGTCTCTTTTTCTGTTTTGTATATAGGGTTATCATTACCATCTTTCTAAATTCCATATATATGCGTTAGTATACTGTATTGGTCTTTATCTTTCTGGCTTACTTCACTCTGTATAATGGGCTCCAGTTTCATCCATCTCATTAGAACTGATTCAAATGAATTCTTTTTAACGGCTGAGTAATATTCCATGGTGTATATGTACCACAGCTTCCTTATCCATTCATCTGCTGATGGGCATCTAGGTTGCTTCCATGTCCTGGCTATTATAAACAGTGCTGCGATGAACATTGGGGTGCACGTGTCTCTTTCATATCTGGTTTCCTCAGTGTGTATGCCCAGAAGTGGGATTGCTGGGTCATATGGCAGTTCTATTTCCAGGTTTTTAAGAAATCTCCACACTGTTCTCCATAGCAGCTGTACCAATTTGCATTCCTACCAACAGTGTAAGAGGGTTCCCTTTTCTCCACACCCTCTCCAACATTTATTGCTTGTAGACTTTTGGATAGCAGCCACCCTGACTGGCGTGTAATGGTACCTCATTGTGGTTTTGATTTGCATTTCTCTGATGATGAGTGATGTTGAGCATCTTTTCATGTGTTTGTTAGCCATCTGTATGTCTTCTTTAGAGAAATGTCTGTTTAGTTCTTTGGCCTATTCTTTGATTGGGTCATTTATTTTTCTGGAATTGAGCTGCAGGAGTTGCTTGTATATTTTTGAGATTAATCCTTTGTCTGTTGCTTCGTTTGCTATTTTCTCCCAATCTGAGGGCTGTCTTTTCACCTTGCTTATAGTTTCCTTTGTTGTGCAAAAGCTTTTAAGTTTCATTAGGTCCCATTTGTTTATTTTTGCTTTTATTTCCAGTATTCTGAAAGGTGGGTCATAGAGGATCCTGCTGTGATTTATGTCAGAGAGTGTTTTGCCTATGTTCTCCTCTAGGAGTTTTATAGTTTCTGGTCTTACATTTAGATCTTTAATCCATTTTGGGTTTATTTTTGTGTATGGTGTTAGAAAGTGTTCTAGTTTCATTCTTGTACAAGTGGTTGACCAGCTTTCCCAGTACCACTTGTTAAAGAGGCTGTCTTTTTTCCATTGTATATTCTTGCCTCCTTTGTCAAAGATAAGATGTCCATAGGTTCGTGGATTTATCTCTGGGCTTTCTATTCTGTTCCATTGGTCTATATTTCTGTCTTTGTGCCAGTGCCATACTGTCTTGATGACTGTGGCTTTGTAGTAGAGTCTGAAGTCAGGCAGGTTGATTCCTCCAGTTCCATTCTTCTTTCTCAAGATTACTTTGGCTATTCGAGGTTTTTTGTATTTCCATACAAATTGTGAAATTCTTTGGTCTAGTTCTGTGAAAAATACTGTTGGTAGCTTGATGGGGATTGCATTGAATCTATAGATTGCTTTGGGTAGTATAGTCATTTCGACAATATTGATTCTTCCAATCCATGAACACAGTATATCTCTCCATCTGTTTGTGTCTCCATCTGTTTGATTTCTTTCATCAGTGTTTTATAGTTTTCTATGTATAGGTCTTTTGTTTCTTTAGGTAGATATACTCCTAAGTATTTTTGTTGCAATGGTGGATGGGATTGTTTCCTTAATTTCTCTTTCTGTTTTCTCATTGTTAGTGTATAGGAATGCAAGGGATCTCTGTGTGTTACTTTTATATCCTGCAACTTTACTATACTCATTGATTAGCTCTAGTAATTTTCTGGTAGAGTCTTTAGGGTTTTCTATGTAGAGGATCATGTCATCATTGCAGATGTAATTAATGAAGATAAGGTCATGCTGGGGTTGAGTGGGCTCTTACTTCAATATGCCCAGTGGCCTTATAGGAAAATGATGTGAAGACACACGGGGACACGACTATGTGACTCCAGAGAGAGAGAGAGAGATTAGAATCACAGTGTTACAAACTAAAGAAGACCAAGGATCAATGGCCACCACCAGAGGCTACAAGGACATCAGGAGGGATTCTACCCTCTAGATTGCAGAGGGAGCAAGGCTCCACTGACACTCCAGTTTTGGACTTCTGGTCTCCAGAACTGTGAGATGGTCAATTTCTCTGTGTTACTTGGTTATTGCAGTCCTAGGAAATGAACATAATAGTTCTATAATTCAACATCACAGGCTTATAAAGAACTGCAAACCTTCTCTTTTGTTTTTGACTTAAACCCTTACAGTCTTACTCCAATTCCATCATCATAGGCAGAAAGTGTTTACTAAGAGACAGTGGCACCTGTCATAGATCATGAAAGAAGTATAGCTCCATACTAACCAGAAACAGAGAACCTGTCTCCTCTTTAAACATACTCCTAGTCTGTGTAAAATTGCTCATCAGTGTCATGGAGCTCCCCCCCCCCAGCCCAAACCAGTGCTCAATATTTTTAGTGAAACATTGCAGGTGAAGGACATTGTGTGCATGATAAGACGCTTCAGTCATGTCTGACTCTTTGCAACCCTATGCACTGTAGCCCACCAGGCTCCTCTGTCCATGAGATTCTCCAGGCCAGAATACTGGAGTGGGTTGCCATATCCTCCTCCAGGGGATCTTCCCAACCCAGGGATCGAACCTGCATCTCTTATGTCTCCTGCATAGGCAGGTGGGTTCTTTACCACTAGCACCACCTGGAAATCCCATAAAGTACACTGAATGCACTTTATGTACTTCATAAAATGTTCACTACTCTATATTATAAAACATTAAGGCATGAGGGGAGGAATAAACTTATGTGTCAGCCAGTTTTATTCCTTTGGAGAAAATACATTAAAATATATTCATAGCAAATATGCGGGGTCTTTGACTACATCTGTTTCTACTAGTGGGATAAAGCTGGAATGAATTGAAATTACCCATTATATGGAAATTTCTACCCCAAAAGGGGAAATTTCATCATCTCAGTATAATTTTAAAAAGCTATTTACCTAAAATAGTAAAGTACTATTAGTACTATACTAGTAAATAATACATATAACTTGGTATGAGTTAATTTCCTTCAAGTTTTCAAAACTAGCTTTAGAAATCACATCGCTTAGTGGCAGTTTTGTGCAAATGACAAATGAAAACAAAATGCTTTCATATTAGCAAATGAAAACAAAAAAGGTTATTCTACTCTTTATAATTCATTTATATTACACAGAATAAACATATTTACTGAAGTATGTCATTTCCTTGATTTTGAGTGTTTGCTACTGTTCAAGCCAACTATTCTGAAAGTTAAACAATTTTAAAATAAAAAGATGCTTTTTGCTTCGGGGACTAGAAGTTTGCAGAAATGGGAGAGGGTCCCACAATCCAAATACAATATGATCATGTTGTCCTATTTGCTTTTAATCATCCATAATTCCTGAGACACTTAACATTTTATGTTTAAATATTATCACGGTACAAAGCTTTTCCCTTGCTTGTGCATAATTTCATCTAGAAATTAATATCTTCCACTCATAATGCATCAAAAACTAGAAACATTTTCCATCCTTAATGGTGTAGGAATTAGTGTAATTTTAAAGCACTCAAGGATATAATTATTTACATGTACTAGAAATATTAACTAGAACTATCTGATCAAGGTATGTGAAAGTTGGAGTGAAGCAAAATATTCCTTGAAATTATAGATGGAAAGCTATTATAATGTTGCTTAAAAAGAAATAATTAGGCTATGTCAGCATTCCAGATAATAGAAAAATGTGTTCCTGGAATCCACTGAATGTTAAATATTTCTTTTTTTTTTGTAAAATACTTGAAGATTATTTATTTTCTGTTGAAGTTAATATGTAAGTAGATATGGATTTGGTATTGTTGGAAGTGATAGAAAAAAATAGATGAAGTTTTAATTTAATAAATGTGTTGCCAGTTGTGCTAAAATTGAATGCAATGCATGTATGTCATTTACATGCATATACAGTTGTAATATTTTTATCATTATTATGAAGTGTGCTTAGTTTTATAAATGCATCTGCTCATTGTGATGATTCCTGTGCTCAGCTTAAATGGAGTTATCATTTTTCTTCTTTTGTTTATAAAGGTATGGTTTATATTTCATGTGTGATTGATTATATTCCTGGAAGGTCTTGTGATTAACAATATAGTATTTTTTTTTATTGAGTTATTTCACACACAAATGGCAAGGCCTAAAGGGTATTCTAGGTTTGCAAGATTTTTCTAATATATGTGTTCTATATTAAAACTGCTAATTAGTGCTTTTAAACAGTTCAACACTGAATTGTTGGAAGGCACCATATCAGGGGCTAATATAAAACTGTTTATGTGAAAGGAAATATAAAATAAGAAGGTGTTAAACCCAATACAAATTGAGTGGCAGAGGGTTCCCACCAGTGTTAATTTTCTGTTTTGTCTCATTTAAAGTTGAGATGCCTGTGTTAGCATTGTGATGTGGGACACACTGTACATATAGATAGACTGAAATGTGTCAATTTCTGAGTAGCATTTGTCTGGCAAAGCAGTCAATGGGGAGTTTAATCAGGAAATAGTGTTTCCTTAATGACACTAGTTTTTATTTTTAATGGAAGGGCATATGGATATGTACATGGATATATATACATATACACATATATGTATATATGATTTTATGTATGTTGATTATACAAGATGTGTTAAAAGTTCCTATTCTTGCTATGCATGTTCATGAGCTTTTTAATAGTATTTTGATATGCTTGTCTAACAGGCAATAATTCATTAATGGAGTTCTTAATTTCTCAAGGTAATTTCACAACTGAAGTTCAATGTACATGAGTTGAAATCAATCCAAAAGTCTCAATATCTGAAGTTGAATTTTATTCTCAGTATTATGAATGAATCGAATCAGAGGAAACCTTAAGTCATCTATTTAAATCCAGCACTTCCAGCTTCTACACAGATATAGCAGTGAGAAAACTTTCCTCTTAAATGCTTCCAGGGAAATTTACAGATTGCCCTCATCACCCTCACCAAAGTTTTTTTTTTAATAATTAAATTTATTATTAATTAAAGTATAATTGTTTTACAATATTGTGTTTGTTTCTGCCAAATGTCAGCATGAATCAGCCATAGGTATACCTATGTCTTCTCCCTCTTGAACTTCCCTCCCACCTCCCTCCCCACCCCACCCCCTCTAGGTTGTTACAGAGCCCCAGTTAAATTTCCCTGAGCCACACAGCAAATTCCCATTAGCTATGGTAATAGATATGTTTCCATGTTACTCTCTCCACACATCCCACTCTCTCCTTCCTCCCTGCACCTCATGTCCATAAGTCTGTTCTCTATGTCTGTGTCTCCATTGCTGCCCTGCAATAGGTTCATCAGTACCATCTTTCTATATTCCATATATATGTGTTGATATATGATATTCGTTTTTCTCTTCCTGACTTACTTCACTCTGTATAATAGGCTCTGGTCTCACCCACCTCTTTAGAACTGACTCAAATATGTTCCTTTTTGTGGTTGAGTAATATTCCATTGTATACATGTACCACAGCTTCTTTATCCATTCATCTGTCGATGGGCATCTAGATTGCTTCTCTGTACTAGCTATTGTAAATAGTGCTGCAGTGAACATTGGGGTATATGTGTATTTTTCAATTTCCCCACCGAAGGTTGATGATTGGTTTCAAGGGATGACTTCTTCATCATTTCTATACTTCTCTGGCCAGTCTACTTTATCTCAGATGAAGCACAGAGGGAAAACTGGACAGCTTTCAAGAAAGAATTTTTATTAGTTATCATCCCTTATTGCATGAAAACACACTAATTTCAAATAGGTATTCTGTCTAGCTTTTCCCCTTATCATAATGCCTTCTACTATTCTCTATTTAAGTGCTTAGTGTTAAAAAAGGGGTTTTGAGTTGTTTCATTTTTAGTGTTTTGTTTTAAAAACTCTGTTGTTCTTATAAATATGAATACTTGGGAATTTCATAATGCTGGGTGTGAAAACTTTTATTTCTTATACACATTCAACTAGATTTTGGAAATATCATATGACCACATGCTGTATCTTTAAAGTGAAAAAAGAAATTGTCAATAAATTCTTGGCAAGTTTGATTAATAAAAAGGAGAGCAGTCATAAATAAATGTCAAGAATTAAAATAAGACATCATTACAGACTGTTTGGCTTTGCAAAACAGAAGACATAGAGCTACTTTATGGCAATAAGATTGAGAATCTGAATTATATTAATCACAAAAATTTCAAAACATATTCAACCTGGCAAAAGATGAAATAGAACATATAAATGGTCCTAGATATGGCTCAGTGGTAAAGAATCTGCCTGCAATGTAGGAGACCTGGGTTCAATCCCTGGGTTGGGAAGATCCCCTGCTATAGGAAGTGGCAGTCCACTCCAGTACACTTACCTGGAGAAGTCCATGGACGAAGGAGCCTGGTGGGCTACAGTCCATGGGATCACACAGAGTCAGACATGACTGAAGCAAATAAGCAGCAGCAGCAGATATAGTCATACTATTGAATCTGCAATTTCAATACTATCACACGTAAGTCTTTTGACCTGGATGTCTTCACTGATCAATTCTTCCATAAATTTAAGGAAGAAACAGCACCAATTATGATGGCTCTAAGCATATTAAAAAGCAGAGACATTACTTTGCCAAAAAATGTCCATCTAGTCAAAGCTATGGTTTTTCCAGTAGTCATGTATGGATGTGAGAGTTGGACTATAAAGAAAGCTGAGCACCAGAGAATTGATGCTTTTGAACTGTGGTGTTGGAGAAGACTCTTGAGAGTCCCTTGAACTGCAAGGAGATCAAATCAGTCTATCCTAAAGGAGATCAGTCCTGAATATTCATTGGAAGGACTGTTGCTGAAGCTGAAACTCCAATAATTTGGCCACCTGATGCAAAGAACTGACTCATTAGAAAAGACCCTGATGCTGGGCAAGATTGAAGGTAGGAGGAGAAGGGGACGACAGAGGATGAGATGGTTGGATGGCATCACCGATTTGAAAGTTCCAGGAGTTGGTGATGGACAGGGCAACCTGGCATGCTGCAGTCCATGGGGTTGCAAAGAGTCGGACATGACTTCGCAACTGAAATGAATTTACAGCCCCGCCAATAGTGTTGAAGCGTTCCCTTTTCTTCACACCTCCTCCAGAATTTATTGTTTGTACATTTTTTGATGATAGACATTCTGAATGTTATGTGGTGATACCTCATTGTAGTTTTGATTTGCATTTCTCTAATAATTAATGGTGGTGTGTATCTTTTCATATGCTTTTTTCACCATCTGCACATATTGTTTGAAGAAAAGATTATTTAGATCTTCAGTCCATTTCTTAAACTGGGTTTTTGTTGGTTGTTGTTGTTTTTATATTGAACTGCAAGAGTCATTTATATATTTGGGGGATTAATCCCTTATTGGTCATTTCATTTGCGAATATTTTCTCCCATTCTGTAGGCTCTTTTTTCGTTTTGCTTATTGTTTTCTTTGCTGTGCAAAAGCTCTTAGGTTTAACTCAGCCCCATTTATTTATTTTTATTTTCATTATTCAGCATTCACGACAGTAAGTCCCTGTAACTGGCAGACCTGTCCCATGACTCACCTTCTCTCTCTCGTGTGTAGTGTGTGGGACTGCTGTCTGGAGGAGCAGAAGAGGTGGCGGGAACGAGCCACCAAGACCAGCATCTTCATAGGCACCTTCCTCCTCTGCTCTGGGCCCTATGTGATCACCAGCTTGGTTCCCAGTAATGATGCCCAGAATAAAACTGTTTCAGGAAAAATGTGGTCAGTTCACAACTCAATATGTTCTCTCCAAATGGACATGATGCATTTTGAGCTTTAAGAAACGTTGACAAAGTTTTTTGTCTTTTGTGGGGACAAAAGGCAACTTACTAAGGAGAAAAAGCTAAGCCTAGGAAACCTCTGTGAAACCCTCCCCTGCCCACTGCCACCACCCCATCCAGCCACTGCCTTGGCTTTCCTTTGTGAAAGAAGGAGACATCCTAAGCCAAGCTCAGAAAACATGCAAACATACTGTCATTTCATTTCAGCACACATTTCCTCAGCATCTTCTCTGGGCAGAACATGAAAGAGACCCTGCAGAGGAGGTGTGGCCTGGTGAGGTCCTGCAGGAGAGCCCCTGTAAGGGTGACATGACCCTGTAGATATGACTATCCCACTTGGATGGAGCACCAGGACAAGACATCTGACGGGGTAGCATCCCAGACTTCTGAGGCAGGAGTGAGTGAAGTGGGCATGGCTATGCAGGGGGGCAATTCCATCAGAAGGGACAGTATGGGCCAGGACTAGAGCCTTGCATGGGAGCCACCTGTCACTGGTCCCACTGAAGCAAAGCAGTTGAATGTGACTTGTTCAAATTGAGATGTACTGTAGGTATGACCGGAGAAGGAAATGGCACCCCACTCCAGTACTCTTGCCTGGAAAATCCCATGGATGGAGGAGCCTGGTAGGCTGCAGTCCATGGGATCATGAAGAATCGGACACGACTGAGCGACTTTACTTTCACTTTTCACTTTTATGCATTGGAGAAAGAAATGGCAACCCACTCCAGTGTTCTTGCCTGGAGAATTCCAGGGATGGGGTCGCACAGAGTCAGACACAACTGAAGTGATTTAGCAGCAGCAGCAGTAGGTATGACATGCATGCTGGGTTTCCAAGGCTTAACACAACTACACACACACACACACACACACACACACACTCACACACACACATCTAATATATATATGGGATTCCCTGGTGGCTCAGCAGTAAAGAATCTGCCTGCAGTGATAGATACACAGGTTCTATCCCTGGGTCGGGAAGATCCCCTAGAGAAGGAAATGGCAACCTGCTCCCCTGGAAAATCCCATGGACAGAAGAGCTTGGCAGGCTAGTCCACAGGGCAGCAAGAGGCGGACATGACTTAGCTACTAAACCAAAGAGGTGGCTCAGAAAATATTGCTGTGTTTTACGTTAAAGAGTGTTATGCATAATGTTTCCCTCTAAGTTTTATTGTGTCTGGCTTTATATTTAGAGCTTTAATCCATTTTGAGTTCTTGTGTGTGATGTTCTAATTTTATTCTTTTACATGTATCTACCCATTTTTCCCAGCACTACTTATTGAAGTGACAATCTTTTCTCCATTGTATATTTTTGCCTCCTTTGTTATAGTTTAGTTGACCACAGATGTATGGATATATCTCTGGACTTTCTGTCTGGCTCCAGTGAATCTATGTTTTTGTTTTTGTGCCAGTACCATACTGTTTTGATGACTGTAGCTTTGTAGTATGCTCTGAAGTCAGTCTTTCCTTTCTCAAGATTGCTTAAAAAAAAAAAAATTGCTTGGCTATTTAGGGTCTTTAGAACAGGAAGAAAAAATGTATGCTGTGGTTGCTAAGATATATGGTAAGAATGAACTTTTCATTTGTGAAACTGTGAAGAAGAAAAAAGATATTCATGTTAGTTTTGCTATTGTCACATCTCAAACTGCAAATTTATGGCCAGAGAGCATGGTAGGTGCTTAGTTACATTGAAAAAAGCATTAAATTGTACAATAAAATATTCAGAGAGAGAGAGGGAGACTACATTCACGTATTTTTTATTTTATTATTATTGTTGTTAATTTCTTACTGTGCCTAGTTTGCAAATTAAACTTTATAGTAGGTGTGTATGTATAGGAAAAATCATGGTATGTGAATAGTTTGCTACTATCTGTAGTTTCAGGCATCCATTAGGGTTTTGGAACAAGTCCTCTGCAGATAAGAGGGAAGTACTATGCTAACAAAAGTGAAATAAAATAGCATTTCAAAAGAATTAAAAATTTTCCAGTACCTAAAAAAACATACCAAGAAGAGATTCAATATTTCTATACTAAAATCTTCAGAACATTCTTGAGAGATATTAAAGAAATAGAGGAACAGAGTATGTTCACAAATTAAAATTAATTTCCCCCAGATTGATTCATAGATTTGATTCTATCCCATCAAAATCTCACAGAAACTATTGTAGAAATTGACAATATGATTCGAAAATTTATAGTTGAAGCAATGGCTGAAAGTAGTGATGATGATCTTAAAGAAGAATTTAATATAAAGCTAGAGTAAGTAAGATAGTGTGGTATTAACTGAAGAATAAGTAAATAAAAGAATAAAAAGTCTTGAAAGACAAGAACTCGTACACATACACATGGTCAATTTCTCAGCCAACAAAAATTTCAAACATAAAGCAAAGTGGAAGAAGTTTACAGTGAATAATACCACCTAATTCTGCTATTGTCATTTAACAAGACTTGCTTATCATAGATTTATTCATCCATCCAACCATCATATATTTTAATGCATTTAAAAGTAAATTACAAGTGTTAGTTGTACTTCCTTTTAAATACTTCAACATTGGTACCATTAGCTAGAGTCTAATATTTCCTTACAGTTCTTTACTTCTGATACAAAATTTACATATAATGAAAATGAACAATTAAATCTGCTGAAATTTGACAAATACATATACCTATGAAACATAATCCACTCAACTTATACAATAGTTTAATTATATCCGAAATTTTCATTATGCCCTTTCCCAGCCAATTTCTTTCCCATTCCCCAGATACAACAAGAATTAAGATTTGTTTTTGCCACAGAGACTTTTCTTGTTCTAATATTCCATATAAATAGAATCTACTGTGTCTACTCTTGTGTCTAGCTTCATCAACTCAGCATGACACCTTTAAGATCTATCCATATTGTTTCATGTATTGAGAGTGTGAAGTAATCACAGTTAGTTCATTCTTCTGTTCATGGACACATGGGCAGTTTCAAGTTTTTGGATGTTATGAGTAAAACTACTATGAGTGTTATGTCTCTTGTGGAAATATGATTTAATTTACCTTGTATAAACATGGAATATTGGAATTGATGTGTCATAGAGTAGGCATATGTGTAGTTTTATAAAAAACTGCCAGAACTTTTCCCAAAGTAGCTGTACCATGCTACAAGCTTCTCCAGTAGCCAGTCTGGGATATAAAGGAAGTAGAAAGAAAATGTAGGGAACATACTACCACGTCTTGAGTCTCAAGTTCCCTAGCCAGTTTGCCTTTTTTTTTTTCTCTACCTTTCAGTGTCTTCTTATATATAACACTTAAGGGTTTAGCTGTACTTGAGGAGGAATAGGGAGACATATGTCAACTTCATATTGTTTGGAATAAAAAAATGTGTCACTATTTTCATTTTATCCTGAACATGCTGATAATAACTGGTGGCAGGGATTGTCAAATGAGTCCTAATACTCTTGACTTTTTGCAGATGTAGGTGTGATAGAGCTTGACATGAGTTTGAAGACAGAAGACTCAGCAGTCTGAGTTGATGACTATGAGGAATTGTCTGGTCTCTGTCCCATGGGAAGATGCTTTGAAAGAAAAGGGCTCAGATCACTGTTGAAGAATGCCAGATGAAAGGAAGGGCACATTGGCAGTTTGCAGCATGGGTAGCTCAGAGCAATGACAGATGAACAAATTGGATGGACATTTGTAAGCAGTTCCTGAGGTGTTCAAGGCATAGTTAAGTGGCATTTTTCTGAAACCAAGAGAAAGGTAAAAATAAGAAGGTATGGGCAGCTACAAAGTAAATGCCCTTAGTTGTTGAGATGTGATACAAGAATGAGTACTCCCCCTATCCCCATCTAAATGGCCTGCCCTTGTCTTCAGTAGTCACAGCTTCAGCTGGAGAGGGACCTGAGGTCCCTAAGAAAAAGCCCTTGGGATAGAAGTCAGGTATAATCAGGGCAGGTGCAATGCTTGGGGAGAAATCTGACATGGAGCACAGGTCAGCCTCGAGCAAAGCAGTGAAGAGTTGGAGGAAACATATAAGACAAGGAAACAAAGGGAATTATATTTTGGAATTAATAATGAAGGCACTTTTACAAAAGAATGGCAAAAGGGAGGGCGTTTTTAGTTTTTAAGGGAGAATAGGAAAGAAGAGGGCTAAAATGAAATAAAGACAAATGATAAAATTAAAGCTTTTAGTATACATAGAACAGAAAACACATTTTCATCAGCATAGATGTCTTCCTTTTATAGATTTTAGTTATTTCCTATCTATCTACTCATAAATCACTTCTCATTTTACCTCTAATGTGCTACCTTATTAGGGAGGTGACAGAGGATGAAATGGCTGGATGGCATCAGCGACTCAATGGACATGAGTTTAAGGAAACTCTGGGATATGGCCAAGGACAGGGAAGTCTGGTGTGCTACAGTTCATGGGGCCTCAAAGAGTCAGACATGACTTAGTGACTGGACAGCAACACTACCTGATTGGTGTTTGTGTTCTGATTTATAGGAGTGTGTGCTGGTTGAGGGCAATGCATATCTGATACAAAGTCATTTGTCAATTAGGGAAAATACATTGTCACATATATATAGTCATAAATATATTTGATGTGCCAATCTTTTTAGAATTTTGATTTAGTATATCACTAATCTATTTTCCCTATTTCATTAAAAATATACTGGAAATAACATTTGCTTCAACCAATGTGTGTGCGTTTTTTTAGGGTTCGTTTTATCCCTGTCTCACTTTGAAAGTCGAATATACTTAAAGGAGTCTGCATGTTGATTTGCTAATTTGAGATATTTAGTCATAACTCCCTAGGGCATCTTAATGGTGTTGCTTTCCAAGTTACCAGGTAGCTGCCACTAAAGTGTGGCGTGTTGCTTTTCTTCTCAGGTTGATGCACTACACTTGGAGATTAGATGGCTTGCTGAGTAGAAAAGTTTGGGTGTCATGTAATGCTGCCGGATAAACATGGCAATGTGCCCAGGAGCATCAGTCTTATGTGAAGCTCTGAAAGAAAGAGTTGGAGGAGTAAATGTGATTTTGCATATACAGACAAATTAGCAGAATTCCATTTTCCATGTCACACTATGTTGAATTCTTCACAAAAACACAGAAAGTAGAACACTTATGTATAGTGAATACCTGCAAAATGTAGTACTTTGGCATTGTGCACTCACTACATTGGGTTTCCCAGGTGGCACTGTGGTAAAAAAAAACCCACCTGCCAGTGCAGGAGACTCAAGAGACACGGCTTTGATCCCTGGGTTGGAAAGATCCCTTGGAGTAGGAAACGGCAACTCCAGTATTCTTGATTGAAAATTTCCATGGACAGAGGAGCCTCGCATGTTACAGTCCATAGGCTGCAAAGAGTCAGACACACTGAGACCGCATGAGCATGTATTCATTACATTGGTGTTGCAGATTCCTCCAAAATAACTGAGGATGATATTGAGGGAGGTCGCAGAACTATGACTTAGGCCCAGATATCTATCTCCTGATATAAGCAACTAGAAGGGGAATTTTTTTGGTGGGTCCCAGAAGATTTGCATGGCTAGGATTTTAGGAACATGAGTTTGTCCCCTGAGATCATGTATATTTAAATTTGATTGTACACATGCAAAATGTTTCCCATGTATTTGTTCAACTTTCTGCTATAATTATACTCAAATGTTTGTTTGCAAACATACTCCTATTTTTAGTTCTATTTCCCTCCACAGCGAATTCTTTGGTAGTACAAAAAAAAAAAAAACAAAAACCTGATAACTCTAGAATTTGCAGGCTATTTTTATTTGCCTTTTAAATGTTTAATAATGTAAACACATTTGGAACATAAACTTACCCACAACTGTTGAAGGTAATTCCTCAATAATCAAAATAATGAGAGAAATTTAGAACTCTTGGAAACCACTGAGGCTATGGCAGGTAGTATTTTCCTGCCTGATGATCCTAACAACAAACTTGAAGAGGCTGATAAAGCCCACTGAACAACAACTTGAGAAACTGTAGTCAAGATAAATAGCAGTCAACCTAAAAAGTATGTGATGTATTTAATTGCTTTTTAATATTTTTATTTTCATGGGGTGGCAAATTGGTCCACACTTCCGTATTGCCTGAGAAACTTCTGAGTAAAAACAATGACACATTGAACCTATAGATCAATTTTGGGAAGAATTGATGCTTGCCTTATCCTTATCAAGTCTAACTATTAACATGATATATGTTTTCATTTATTTAGGTTTTATAGATAAAAACCAATAAATAGATTTATAGATCTGTAAATCTTTATAGATTTATAAAGATTTCAGAATACAAATTCTGAATATATTTTGTTAGACTTATATTTAGAATTTCATTCTTTTGAGCTATTGTAGTAGGTACTTTTTAAGAAAATTTGTATTTCAATTGTTCATTGCTCAGGTATATAAATACTATTTATTTTGTTTGTTGACCTAGTATTTTGCTAATTTGCTAAACTCATTTATTATTTCTAGGAGCTTTTAAATGGATTCTTTGGCATTTTCCATGTATAGAAGCATGTTGTCTGTGAATAGAGATAGCTTTATTTTTTCCCTTTAAATATGTATGAATTTTATTTCTTTTTCTTTTTTTATTGCACAGGCTAGGAACTTCAGTGTAATATTGAACAGCAACATCATCTCAATGGAACATGAGTCTGAGCAAACCCCGGGAGATAGTGAAGGACAGGGAGCTTGGTGTGCTGCGGACCATGGGGTTACAAAGAGTCTGACAGGACTGAGCAACTGAATGACAACAAAAATGTTGAGAGAGGGCTTTCTTGCCTTTAAAGCAACTAATCTTCCACCATTCTTAGATTCCAATTGTACACACATTAGGCTGTTTGATATTATCCCACAGTTCTTAGATATTCTGTTCCTTCATTTTTACACTTTTTCTTGTGATTCAGTCTGAGTAACTTCTATTAACCTACCTTTAAGGTCACTGATTCTTTATTCAGTCTGTCAAGTTTACCTGAAGTCACTGCTGAAAGCATTTTTCATCTCTCTTACTACATTCTAGTTAATAACATTTCCATTTGAATCTTTTTTATAGTTTCTTCAGTGTTGAAATTATCTACCTGGTATTTCATGTTTATCTTTTCTAGTAGAGATTTTAATATAGGTATAATAGTTATTTTAAATTCTCTGATATTTTTAACATCTGTTCTATATGTAAGTATGGTTCTATTGATTGTATAGTCTCTTGACAATTGACTGGTTTTTATTGTTTTTTTTTTCATTATATTTTTTTGTTGAAAACTAGAAGTCATATGTAGAATACTAGAAGCTGAAGTAAATAGTTTTTATGTATGGAAATGGACACAATTTACCTTTAATAATGTTTAAGTGGCTCCACAACTCTCTTTTCAACCTAAACGTGTTCTCCACAAATTTGTTGACATTCTGAGCAGATTCTTTCTTTCCTGTATGTCTCTCTCTCTCCTAAGCACGTGTTCACATCCTGTTACTCCCTCCAGCACTTGTCTCTCTTTAGATTTCAAGCTAATTAGTTCTGTGACTACAGTTGTCAAATGGCATCAACAAAAGTTGTGAGCTTGCAGTTTGTTTGTTTTGTTGTTGCTCTTGCAGTGGTGAATTACCAAGCAGTGGTTTGTATGTGTATCTTTTATTTTTTTGAGAGTTAATAAAATTAGATTATTCAAAAATATTTAATACCACGGTTCAAAGGTCAAAGATTATTGAAATGAGAATCTCACTTTCACTCATTCCTCATCCATCTTATCCCTTTCTCTCCTTCTAACTTTTAATTTCAGCATTTATGAAAAAATATCCAAACCAAGCAAATTAATGTGGATATACTATTTTTATCCCTTCCTTTCTTATAACAAATTTTTTGCTCCTTACTTTTTCCCCTGAAGATCTTTTCTAACAGGTTCATAGACGCCTTCTTTATTATTTTCACAGCTGCATGGTATTCTTTGTGGATATATTATACTTTATATAATATATAACATATATAATATGTGTAATATGTAATATATGTAATAGTATATAATACAGTATATACTTTATATAATATATAGCAGTGGCCTATTGCTGGGCATTTAGGTTGTTTCTAATCTTTTGATATTAGGGATAACATCACAATGAACAATCTTGTAGATATATTATTTTCTTATATGTTCAGATTTATTTCTAATACAGATCTCTAGAAACAAGATTTTTAGAACAATTTTACATACTATTGTCTGATGCTCCACTCCTTCTTTGTCACAAATTTGGCTTTTTTCTTCATAAAAGTGAAATTCCACTTTATATTTCTTTTCATTAGTGAAAATAGGTACTAACATAGGTCTTTTATAAAAGTAAAGTGGTGTAAAGGAAACTTTAAAAAATTAGGAGATACTTGTAAAGCTTCAATGAACTTGGGAATGCAGATATTTTCCTTCAAGATTCTGATTTCAATTCCTTTCAATAAATATTCAGAAGTGGATTTGCTTGATCATATGGTAGTTTATTTCTTGATTTTTTGAGACATGACCATACTGAATTTCATAATCAGTCAGTCAGTCAGTCAGTTCAGTCACTCAGTTGTGTCCGACTCTTTGCAACTCCATGAATCACAGCATAGTAGTTTCATAATAGCTGTAACCAATTTGCATTCCCAGTATATCAGGGACCCTTTTCCTCCACATCCTTTCCAACAATTATCTTTTTTTTTTTTTTTTTTAAAGTGATAGATGTCTAGAGTAGTTCTAATTTGCATTTTCCTGATGGTTAGTGATGTTGAGCAACTTTTCATGTGTCTGTTGACCATCTCTTACCCTTTTTGATGAAATCTCTATTCAGCTTCCTTGTCCATTTTTTAAGTGGGTCTTTTTCTTTTTTTTATTGAGTTGTAAGATTCTTTTTACTTTAGTTACCAATCCTTATCTGATATACGGTTTAGCAAATATTTTCTCCTATTCTGCAAATTGTCTCTTCATTTTGTTGATGAAACATGACTATTTCTAATAGTAAATTTAACTTATAAATATATCTGTGGGTGCTGGGATATTAAATTACAGAAGGCTTTTGATCGACAGGTATAGGATTTTTAAAACATTGGAGCCGACATTTAAAAATTGAAAGCTTTCAAGTTTAAAAAATTCAGATTTTCAGTTTCTGTTGGGAGATCAGAATCTTTGTCCACTGGGCCTTCATTCTTGCACGGAAGTGGTTACCTAGTACTGAGGAGCAGCTACTCCCTTCAAAAGTGCATGTGTGTTTTCTTCCTCAGTAGGGTTCACCCATGTTATTTCAAAAATGATGGCAGATATATGTGTGAGTGTATGCATTTAATTACCGTGCATTTACTTTTAAACTTATCTATGCAAGTATAAGGGCTTCCATGGTGGCTCAGCAGTAAAGAATGTGCCTGCCAATGCCTGCTAATGCAGGAAACATGAGTTTGATCCCTGGGTCAAGAAGATCCCCTGGAGAAGGAAATGGCAACCCACTCCAGTATTCTTGCTTGGAAAATCCCATGGACAGAGGAGCCTAGTGGGCAACAGTCCATGGACTCCCAAAGAGTAGAACATGATTGAGAGAATAAGCAACAACAACAACAACAATGTGTGTATAAACATATGTTTATATGTTCAAAGAAAGACTTTCTGTTAGGATACACATCACAGCAAGCTATTGTTGCAATGCACTCCTCCATGTTATATGTACACCTGCATGTGTCATTCATTGATGATGACTAGTTAGTCTTTGTTATCATTTAAGCTTTCAGTCACTTTTTAAGATACTACAGGAACTCTATGAATGATAACTAACCTCTTTAAAACCTCTTTATTTATTTATTTATTTATTTTAAAATTTTTTTTTTTTGTCATACATTGATATGAATCAGCCATAGATTTACACGTATTCCCCATCCCGATCCCCCCTCCCACCTCCCTCTCCACCCGATTCCTCTGGGTCTTCCCAGTGCACCAGGCCCGAGCACTTGTCTCATGCATCCCACCTGGGCTGGTGATCTGTTTCACCATAAATAGTATACATGCTGTTCTTTTGAAATATCCCACCCTCACATTCTCCCACAGAGTTCAAAAGTCTGTTCTATATTTCTGTGTCTCTTTAAAATTGATGTTTTAAAATTTTATCATCTGGAAATTGTTAATACAGACTGAAAACCACAATCACAGAAAACTAACCGATCTGATCACATGGACCACAGCCTTGTCTAATTCAATGAAACTATGAGCCATGCTGTGTAGGGTCACCCAAGATGGACGGGTCTTGGTGGAGAGTTCTGACAAAATGTGGTCCACTGGAGAAGGGAATGGCAAACCACTTCAGTACTCTTGATTGAGAACCCCACAAACAGTATGAAAAGGCAAAGAGACAGGACACTGAAAGATGAACTCCCCAGGTCAGTAGGTGCCCAATATGCAACTGGAGATTAGTGGAGAAATAACTCCAGAAAGAATAAAGAGATGGACCCAAAGCAAAAACAATACCCAGTTGTGGATGTGACCTGTGATAGAAGTAAAGTCCCATGCTGGAAAGAGCTATATTGCATAGGAACCTGGAATGTTAGGTCCATGAATCAATGCAAATTAGAAGTTGTCAAACAGGAGATGGCAAGAGTGAACATCGACATCTTAGGAATCAGCAAATTAAAATGGACTGGAATGGGTGAATTTAACTCAGATGACCATTATAACTACTACTGTGGGCAGGAATCCCTTAGAAGAAATGCAATAGCCATCATAGTCAATAAAAGATTCTGAAATGCAATACTTGGATGCAATCTCAAAAATGACATAATGATCTCTGTTCATTTCCAAGGCAAACCATTCAATATCACAGTTATCCAAGTCTATGCCCTGACCAGTGATGCTGAAGAAGCTGAAGTTGAATGGTTCTATGAAGACCTATAAGAACTTTAGAAAATAACACCCCCAAAAGACTTCCTTTTCATTATAATGGACAGGAAAGCAAAAGTAGAAAGTCAAGAAATACCTGGAGTAACAGGCAAATTTGGCCTTGGAGTACAGAATTAAGCAGGGCAAAGGCTAATAGAGTTTTGCCAAGAGAATGCACTGATCATAACAAACACCCTCTTCCAACAACACAAGAGAAGACTCTACACATGGACATCACCAGAT
The DNA here is from genome assembly GCF_910594005.1 of Cervus elaphus. Lineage (NCBI taxonomy): Eukaryota > Metazoa > Chordata > Mammalia > Artiodactyla > Cervidae > Cervus > Cervus elaphus. The sequence continues at coordinate 40,488,971 of NC_057825.1, read as the reverse complement.
GGTCAATACTGAAATCAGATTTTTATAGTTTTTGCAGCCAAAGATGGAAAAGCTCTATACAGTCAGCAAAAACAAAACCAGGAGTTGACTGTGGCTCAGATCATGAACTCGTTCTTACTTCAGACTTAAATTGAAGAAAGTAGGGAAAACCACTAGATCATTCAGGTATGACCTAAATCAAATCCTTTATGATTATACAGAGGAAATGACAAATAGATTCAAGGGATTAGATCTGATAGACAGAGTGCCTAAAGAATTATGGACTGAGGTTTGTGACATTGTACAGGAGGCAGTGATCAAGACCATCCCCAAGAAAAAGAAATGAAAAAGGCAAAATGGTTGTCTGAGGAGGCCTTACAGATAGCTGAGACAGGAAGAGAAGTGAAAGGCAAAGGAGAAAAGGAAAGGTAAACCCATTTGAATGCAGAGTTCCAAAGAACAGCCAGGAGAGATTAGAATGCCTTCCTCGGGGATCAATGCAAAGAAAGAGAGAAAAACAATAGAATGGAAAAGACTAGAGATCTCTTCAAGAAAATTAGAGATAAGAGGGAAATTTTCATGCAAAGATGAGCACAATAAAGGACAGGAATGGTATGGACCTAACAGAAGCAGACGATATTAAGAAGAAGTGACGAGAATGCACAGAAGAACTATACAAAAAAGGCCTTCATGACCCAGATAACCAAGATGGTGTGATCACTCACCTAGAGCCAGACATCTTGGAATGCAAAGTCAAGTGGGCCTTAGGAAGCATTACTAGGAACAAAGCTAGTGGGGGTGTTGGAATTCCAGTTGAGCTATTCAAATCCTAAAAGATGATGCTGTGAAATTGCTGTACTCAATATGCCAGCAGATTTGGAAAACTCAGCAGTGGCCACAGGACTGGAAAATGTCAGTTTTCATTCCAATCCCAAAGAAAGGTAATGCCATAGTATGCTCAAACTATCGCACACCTACACTCATCTCACACGCTAGCAAAGTAATGCTCAAAATTCTCCAAGCCAGGCTTCAACAGTACACGAACTGTGAACTTCCAGATGTTCAAGTTGGATTTAGAAAAGGCAGAAGAAATAGAGATTAACTTGGCAATATCTGTTGGATCATTGAAAAAACAAGAGAGTTCCAGAAAAACATCTACTACTGCTTTATTGACTACGTCAAACCTTTGACTGTATGGATCACAACAAACTGTGGAAAATTTTTCAAGAGATGGGAATACCAGACCACCTGACCGGCCTCCTGAGAAATTTGAATGCAGGTCAAGAAGCAACAGTTAGAATTGGACATGGAACAAGAGCCTGGTTCCAAATCGGGAAATGAGTACATCAAAGCTGTATATTGTCACCCTGTTTATTTAGCTTATATGCAGAGTACATCATGAGAAACGCTGGACTGGAAGAAGCACAAGCTGGAATCAAGATTGCCTGGAGAAATATCAATAACCTCAGATAAGCAGATGACACCACACTTATGGCCGAAAGCGAAGAACTAAAGAGCCTCTTGATGATAGTGAAAGAGGAGACTGAAAAAGTTAGCTGAAAACTCAACATTCAGAAAACTAAGATCATGGCATCCAGTCCCATTACTTCATGGCAAATAAATGGGGAAACAGTGGAAACAGTGGCAGACTTTATTTTTTGTGGCTCCAAAATCACTGCAGATGGTGACTGCAGCCATGAAATTAAAAGATACTTGCTCCTTGGAAGAAAAGTTATGACCAACCTAGACAGCATATTAAAAAGCAGGGACACTACTTTGCCAACAAAGGTCCAAATAGTCAAAGCTGTGGTTTTTCCGGTAGTCAGGTATGAATGTTATATTTGGACTATAAACAAAGCTGAGCGCTGAAGAACTGATGGTTTTGAACTGTGGTATTGGAGAAAATTTTGAGAGTCCTTTGGACTGCAAGAAGATCCAACCAGTTTATCCTAAAGTAAATCAGTTCTGAATATTCATTGGAAGGACTGATGTTGAAACTGAAACTCCAATACTTTGGCCACCTGATGTGAACAACTGACTCATTTGAAAAGACCCTGACTGGGAAAGATTTAGGTGGGAGAAGAAGGGGATGACAGAAAATGAGATGGTTGGATGGCTCATCGACTCAATGGACATGTGTTTGAGTAAACTCCGGGAATTGGTTATGGACAGGGAGGCTTGGCGTGCTGCAGTTCATGGGGTCACAAAAAGTTGGAAATGACTGAGTGACTGAACTGAACTGAATACAAGATTCTTACATTAAAGGTATATAACCTAAACTATATTTAAAGGGCTCTTCTCTGTTGCCTGGTATAGTGTATGATTGTCTGTTTTATTTTATCCATTTATATTTTGTGGAATGTTCACTTGTATAGGAGCTTCTACTGTTATCATTAATTCTTTTTGCACACATTGGTAGCTGAGCTTTATATAATGATCTTTGTCCTATCCAATCTGACAAGCTGTGATGTACATATATAGGATAGATTTTTAATCTATATATATATTTTATAATTTATAGTAACATATAATTTTATAAATTAACTGTCTGAAGCTCAGAGTTTTTTCTTGGTTTTGCAATATTTATTTACGAGAAATCTTTTGTGCCATACAAGCAAAGAAGTCACAAATAAAGATGGCAAGTTAAGAGAAGTTGGGCACTGTATGCATCAGAGAGACTGGGGTTGGGGGGAAAAGATACATGTAAATAAATTTTACATATATTTAAATCTAGGAGGAATATTAACAGTTTGGAAGGTGCAATGAATAGTTCTCTGAGTCCTGACATTTTAAGAAATAAACCTAAAGATCTAGATATTCAAATAATATGACAGTTATGAAAATCCAAATAGAAATTGAATAGATATCCTATTAATTCTTGCCATCAAAACACTGAATTACTAAAGTGAAAGTGGTGGTGAGATTTCCACCAATTTTATTCACTGCTAATTTAAGTATTACTAACAGAATTCATCATTATTATGAAGGGTCCAAGGTGAGACAAAAGGAAAAGGAAACAAATTCTTATGATATATGCAGAACCTCTCTTTGTCTGCCAAGGGTGGACAGATTGTAATTACTGTTTAACATAATACGCATTTAACATTCTTGGATGGCTTTGTTGTCGTTGTTATTTTTGTACCATCTTTTATCTTGGTGTGGACTTCTTGTATGGTATGTTGGAAATGTTTCCTGCAGAGAGAAAAAGGCAAATAGAGTCTTATTTAATAAAGAGTTTGTAACAATACATGTTTACAAATGGCTTATTTTCAGATGGACAGGTGAAAGGTGCTATGTAAGTGCCAAGTATGATTATCTGTCTAAATCTAGCTGAGTGAACAAATCTTTTTAATGCCCATTTTAATGACACAATTGTCCCATATGGTAGACTTCAAATGCATAAAACAACCCTGAGTTAGTATGTTCCCTGGAGAGAACCAGAGTGTCCAGGTGTGCCATATTTTAAACTCAGAGTGAAATTAAGAGACAGCTTTTCAAAATGCAGGCTCAAACTGCCACCCAGACCAAGTAAATTTCTCTCTTCATTGTTTCAGACAACACAGGGCTATTTCATTAATGAAACAAAACCATGTTTTATCTACTGAAAAGTAGGTCCTAATCATGTTATGATATCTGGGCCTATATGGATTTTGGTAAGAGGAAGTTCTCTGGCACTAAGGTACTGGGATTGGATTATTTACATAAATTTGATTAAGTTTGGTAAAGACTTGAGTTGAGTATGTTTCTGGGGAAGGCTGATTTTGTAAGATGGTGTTTAATGGTGTTTTTTAGGTCTTGATGCATCTTGTTCATGATGGTTCAAAGCTCCTCACAGCCTTTAACTTGGCAGATGGCAATAAGGCACGGGAAACAAGGTCTGCTAGCTTTGAAAATCATGGTACATTCATAAAATCAGAACTGGTTTTAAGAATGTCTGATGTTTGAGACAGCTGTTTTTTCTTCTTTTGCTTTGTATTTATTGTTTAAATGGATCCTTCTTTTTATGATTGATGTAACCCTCCTCTTGCAAAATAACTCAAGTGTCCTATGTGGCATCTTGGGGAAGCCAAATAGTAGTATGACCATGAAGGACAGCGAGACAAAAGTCTGAGAAAGATTGTGAGACCACGGTGCTGGCTTCTTGGTGGAGCGTCTGATTAGTTTAGTGGAGTTTATGTCTTGACTGCTCCAGTAGTCAAGGCATAGTCATAACTAGGTTGAAGTGGACCATACTGGTCCCAGATCATGTGCACAGACTGTATACTTCACCCTAGTGAAAAAATGAGTGGTTGAGTGCAGAGAAGACCAAGGAAGACATGCGAGGCCTTGAAACTTGATTCAATAGACTTAATTCTCTGTCCTTGTTCTACAGCTGAATAAGATGGTCCTTAAGTTCCCTTGTAACAACTATTTATTTATGTACATTGGTGCAAAGGGTCAGGTGTTTAAAACCCAGTCTAATGCTTCAGCCACAATCCCATGTCCTAAACCTTTCTAAGAAGATCTTAAATGATGTTGCTGTTATTCAGTCGTTCAATCATGTATGACTCCTTGTGACCCCACGGACTGCAACACACCAGGCTTCCCTCTCCTTCCCTATGTCCTGTAGTTGGCTCAAACTCATGTTCACTGAGTTGATGATGCCATTCAACCATCTCATCCTCTGTTGCCCCGTCCTCCTCCTGCCCTCAATCTTCCCAGCGTCAGATTCTTTTCCCTGTTCCCAAATTCCAAGAAATATGGAGTTTCAAATGCAAACATAACTCCCAGAATAATGATAATTATTATGATGGTGACAATAATGATGACAATGATTGCTAAAATTTCCTGAGCACTCTGTATAAGAAAGACATTCACTTAATTAACTTGTCCCTAACTTTCACGAATCATTTGTACGGCACGTGCAATGTAGCTTGTACTATGTCATCATCATTTCACAGATGGATACCCTGAGCACAGAAAGTTTAAGTCATACTTCCCAGCTAATATGTGTTGGGTCCAGAGTTCAAATCAGCGAGTCTGACTCCATGTCATGGGTCCCTAAACAACTTCTTATAATGGAGTTGCCAATGAGAGATGGATTCCTCAAATTGATGGGCTTATTGGCAGAGCAAGTTTTTCTAACATAACTTTGAAATAAAATAAGGGTCATGGGGCAGGGGAAATTGACAAAGGTGATGACACAAGTCCTATTAACTAGTTTGTTACAGAAGGGGAGGAGAGGACTTGTTAGGCCTGAGAGCTCCACCTGAACAATGCTGTCTTCAGTCTAAATTATTGCTAAATGAAGGGGAGGGACCAAGTGGCCAGGTGATCAAAGGCCTTTCAGGGAAGGATGTGAAATAGCAGCCACAGGCTCTTCTCTGTCTCCAGAAGTTTGCTGCAGTGCATTTAATAATAGCTTCCCATTATTGCCTGACTGTCCTTTCCAAATAAATCCACCTGATTGGGATGGATTCAGTGTGGGAATATCTGTTCCAGCCTATTAGCCAGCACCTTTCTTGAGATTTCCCTGTCCACATTTATTAAAGAGATTGGGTGATAATTCAGCCTGGGTTCTGGTTCTCTTCCCTGTTTCAGAATTAGAGTAATGAGTGCTGATCTTAGGCCTGAAAGTCAGCGTTTTGTTTGCACATCATCCTTGTCCCTCTCAGCAGCAGAGGCAGAGGTACCTTGCCTTGTGTGTGAAACCAGATTGTTGGACATTAGGGCTCTTAGTGAATTTCCAACCGTGGGAGATTTTAGGGTAAGTTTTCTTCATTTTGCTTTTATCTTTCTCTTTGAAAGGGACTGTATTTCTAGCTGTACTGGTATCTTCAATCATTCTCAAGCACACACTTTAGAAATAAACCACTCAAGCCAAAGGAGGGGGCATCAGTGACTGCCCTTGGGATAATAGAGAAAAAGCTCTCTCTCCCATCTAGGGAACTGAATTGTCACAGAGTACATTGCTGGTTGCAGAGATATTTCTGGGTCTCCTCAAGTTTGGAACTCATCAGCAACATGTGACCCAGTCTCCAGAAGAGCAGTGATTTTATTCTAAGAATTATCATCCCCATTATTATTTATAGTGTTATTATTAAGCTCTTAATATGAGCCAGACACAATTAAAGCACTCTTGGTAGTAATTATTCAGTATTCACACTAATCCTGTAAGTAGGTATCATGATTGACCATCCCCATTTGGCAGGGATGGAAATTAAGACTTAAAAAGACTCAGCTCTTAACCAAGGCCTTGTAGCAAGTAAACTGGGACTTGGACACAGATCAACCATACCTCTGTGTTCATGCTGTCCTCAATCTCCTCTTTTACATTTTAGCCCCAAATGGTCAGAGGACAACTTAGGTGTCAGTAAAATACCAACAGCATAGAAGACAAAGTAGAAAAAGGTGAAGATGGAGAAAGGAGAGATGGGTTCATGGTCTTGGCAATCTAAGAAAGAGTTTTGAAATGTAGAAAATATAGCCACACTGGTCATGAGATTATGCTTGAAGATAAAAAGTAACAAAACATAACATTTTTTTTTTGTGATAGTTGCTCAGTCGTATCCGCCTCCTTCTTACCCCATGCACTCTAGCCCACCAGGCTCCTCTGTCCATGGAATTCTCCAGGCAAGAACACTGGAGTTGGTTGCCATTCCCTTCTCCAGGGGATCTTCCTGACCCAGGGATTGAACCTGTGTCTCCTGCATTGCAGGCAGATTCTTTACCGTTGGAGCCACGAGGGAAGCCCACATTTTTTGAAGCAGGCACAAAGACACCCAGTTCTGAAGGATAGCAATCAGATGTAAGGTTTTTTTTTCTAACCTAACAATCCCTCATTCCTATTTTCCTGATAGAGGCACTGGGTTGAAGTAGTTATTTGCCAAAGTTTGCGAAGTTAGGAATTGTCAGGGCAGTTATACCAGCCCACGTCAAGGTGGTTCTGGGAGTCCTGATGGGAGAAAGTGGTGTTTGACCAGCCAATACTTCCTAGAAAATCATTTTGGGAAATATTTCTATATAAATGGAGATAATTCTAAGAACCAGAATGAGATCTGTTTTTGTCTTTATCTCTGTGTTTGTCTCTATCTTTCTCCCTTACATTCACACACACACACACACACACACACACACACACACACACACAGACACGGCCCTAGTGCAGTTCACAAGGAAAAGTTGAACAATGAAACTTTTTAAGGAGGAAAATCATGCTGTGTTACTACATTACTTTTTAATTTCTGGAATTCTTGGATGCATATTTAGAAAAGTGAGTGCACTTCCGTGAGAGAAGTTCAAACGTTTTGTCTAGAATGACCTTTGGTGATTTGACTATAACTTTGATAGTGGGATTCAACTTTTTGATCTTTAAATATGTTGGAGTTATCAGTGGTATGTCCCTAATCCTACATCATGTAAAAGTCATATTTAATTAAATTAATGTAACTGAAATAGTTCAGTTGGCTTCACTTGTTCATTTTCTCTAACTAAATATCAGCTTACACTAAAAATTTTATTAATCACAGTAATGAGAATTTTTATATTAAATATATATATTACATTTAGTTTAAATGTTAATAGTCTACATTATTTTAATAAATTGCTCTAAGGGAGTATATATGAAATAAGTCTCTCATGCAGATTTTATTGGTTGCTGCATAGTTAATAGACACTAATGTGATCAGAGCCTGGATGTGATCATAAGATCAGTAGTTAAAATGATTGAAATATAAATTAGAAGCTGGAATAATTGTTTGTTAGAAGCTCAGATAATAACTGTTTGGTAATGCTCGGAGGGTCGAAGAAATAAAACATTCAAATGTGCAGCAGGAGCAGGCAAGAGAAACACTTTGAGGCAGACAAAGGCTCTGGATGCTTTTCTACTAATTGCTCTTTTCATTCTTTCTCTTTCTCTGAAGAGGTCCAACATGCCCTTCCCCTCCTGTATTTTGCTCTATTTTTGTTTCTCAGTGAACCTTCTCTCCAGCAACAAGACCTCCTGTATCCTTTTTCTCTCTTTTGCTTTTCTACTCACAGTGCTTAAGTCATTACTGAGGATGACAAACTGTCTTGCCACTATCTTGCTGTTAATATGCCTGATTCTTTGATAACTAGTAGAAAAACCACTCACTTTCTGTAGGCTGGGATTCTCTTTCTTCTATGGCAAGAATCAGCAGACTGTGTAAAAAGTCTAGATGATAAATATTTTAAGTCTTTTGTGCCATACGATCCTTATTGCCTCTACTTCACTCTGTCCATACAGGCACTAGAAGCAGCCATTAGATAATGGTGAGCAAATGCACATGACTGTATGCGAATAAAACTTTATAAAAACAGACACCAAGTTGAATTTGACCCATTGGACATAGATTGGTCATTTCCTGTTCAATGTAGTCATAAGTTCTCCTGACCCAAAGACATGTTAAAGCTTTTTTTCTCAAAAGGAGATTCTCAGTTGAAATGACTTTCTCAACAATAGAGCTGTAATGAATTTCTTACACTTGTTTGTGTGCTGTGCAGTCCTGACAAGGTAAAATTCGTGACTGCTAATAAAATAGAAGCAATCTACACTCCATGACCCTGGTGGCCCAAAGGTTAATTAAAAAAGAGTGTGAATGTAGTTAAGAGACTTAATCAACATTTCTGTCTCATGTAGCTATGAGAACTTCCTCTATATAGGATTTGATGGTGACCAGATCTAATCCTGCAAACAGACTTTTTAGGTAATTTTGCAAGTAAATTTCTTTCTTATCTGAGACTTTTCCCTCCTAAATTCTTGAAAGAGTTATCGGAAAACCACTTTTTTTTTTAATTGTTTCAGAGCCTTTGCCTTCTGCCTACTCCCTATTCTCTCCACTCCGATTAATTCACTTGCCTCCTTCATCTTTTGAAATATTTTTCTTTAGTTATTTATCCTGATGGTTTGACTGGAAATGTTCAGCTTTCCTTTCCATGGAGGACTTTTGGTGGTCTTGAGCAATGTGCCCTTTCAATATCTTTAATAAATTCCTTGAGGAAGTTGGGGATTTCTGACAACAATTTTTTAATAAAGAGCTCCTGACTTCCTTCCCTTCCACTCCTCCAGAAATCGTATAAGTCCAACATTGTTTCCTCTTAATCTCTTCTACAGGTCAACTATTTCAACTTTTGACTTCAATTATTCATGTTCAATGGTTGTGTGTGTTAAATTCATTGATTTCTATGAATTCCCCTTAATTTACTCACTGTGAGCAAAGCATTGTGAAAGACAATGTGATTGAAGACAAAGGCATTGAAAGCAATCTCTGCCCTTGGGGCACTAATCATTCATCTAAAATACCAAATTCATAAACACTATATGAGTGATGCAAAGAAAGTTAGTAAATGTGTACAGGATACAAGGCCATTGTTCTCTGGGGCTTGGATGTAATGACAGATTTGGTTGATTTCTCTGTGCAGTATATACACTACTTTTATGAAGGGCAATACCCCAAGTTGCTTAGGAATTATCATGCATCTTCACTCTCAGCCCATGTGCCAACTGTGGAATTACGTGCCCTAAGGAAGCTAATCTCCCAATTTACTCATTTGGAGCTGAGTTTACCAGTCACTTCAAGTTTCCAATATGGACCTATGTGTTCTCTTTCTGCCATCCAGGAAGAAGTTTCTTTCTGCTGTTGGACTAGATTTTTTGACCAATGGAGCAGAGAAATGCTGTGGACCAACTTGCATATCCTCAAATGCAGCCAACACAGAGAAGCCAGGCAGAGGCCTGGATCCTGCTGCCATCATTTGAGGTCTACATTAATCTGGAACTGAACCATGTTTTTTGTTTATTATACATATATATATATATTTTTTAAACTTATTTATTTTGTTTTTGGTTGCACTGGGTCTTCATTGCTTTGTGAAGGTTTTCTCTAGTTGCAGGGTCCAGGGGCTACTCTTCGTGCAGTGTGTGGGCTTCTCATTGCCATGGCTTCTATTGCTGAGCACAGGCTCTAGGGCATGGGCTTCAGCAGTTGCGGAACACAGGCTCAGTAGTTGCTGCTCAAGGGCTCTAGAGAGCGGGCTCAGTGATTGTGACCCACGGGCTTAGTTCCTCCGGGGCATGGGGAATCGTCCCAGACCAGAGACTGAACCCGTGTCTCCTGCATTGGCAGGCAGATTCTTATCCTGGGAAGCCCTGAACCATGTTTATTTATTTATTTAAGTTTAAACCAGTTTAAGTTGATTTTTCTGCCACTTAGAACAGAGCATGTGATCATGGAGCTTGAACTTCAAAGATTATAGAATTTTTATAGGTAAAGATAGAGTCATAGTTTTCAAACACTGTCATTTGCATACCAACTTCTGCATTTGACAGTGTTGAACATAGTTTTCCATTTAGGGTAAATTATCGATTTGAAGGTTGCTGGTGTTGGAAGTCTTCTCTGTGTTGTATCACTTTGCCCACAGATGCTTAAACCGTTCTAGGAATCTGAAATAATTAAACCTGGAAAGGCACTTCTGAGCATTTTAGCATGATTCTTCTGTGACCCTCCTTGGTAACACTATATTTTATCTCATACAGTATTTTCCCATAACTCTAACAGGAGATGACTATTATTCTCATTAAAGGTTTAAACAGGGAGGCTTGAAAGTCTATTTAATTAATCAAGATTGTATACCTAGCATATGGGGGCATCAGGATTTGAACCCAGGCCTTTCTGACTCCAAGGCCCCTGCTGATTCCTCTGCATCATGTAGATGGGATGTCATTTTCAACTATAGCTCTGGTTGGCAAGCACCCTTCACCATCCTCACCTTCACCTTCTACATACTGACCAAGTCCAGGAGCTGGTGAGAGACCAAGGAAGAGTTTGGTTAATGGTTTGGTTGCTCTGATACTCCTCGTGGGGTGAAGCTGTTATCATGGTCCATTGTCTGGGCCTCTTTCACACTTCTAGGGGCATCTTTGTACCTTGAGCAGCTGTTTTGTGTCTGCCATGATAGGTGGGGGTAACTTCTGGCTCCTGAAGGAGGCGTGAAGCTGACAGTGCAGTGGCTTTTGGCTGCAGGGAGTCTCTGCAACTTGTGTTGTTCATGGCCGCAGCCGCCGGGAAAGGCCAAGGGAGGACTCCAGGGCTTGTCACCTTCTCAAGCACTTCCGGGCCCCCCACAGCTGGACAGCCCCGATTCTATCAACACTCTTCAGAGGGCTGCTCACAGCTGGATCCCTGCTCAGCTCTGACACTGCAGCTTTTTCAAGTAACAGCACTTTCAAAGACCATGTTCAAAGTCAACACTCCCAGCCTCCCCTTTCACTCCAGCCTTATACCGCTGTCCTATTCCTCTACTAGCAAATCTGCAGAGATTCACGGCTCCCGCTCAGCACAGTGGAGGTGTCTAGGGAAGCTGGCAATCACTCCTTATCCCTCCAACTTTATTAATCATGCAACTCAAACACCGGAATCAGTCTGACCATCTGTCAGGATAGACACAGACTGAATTTTGGTGATTAATAGCCTGGACTTGGAGGTGGAAGGGTCTGGATTTGAATGCAGGGTCTATCACTTATGACTAAAGGTCTCTGAAGTATTCATGTACAAAAACAGGATAGATCTTACTTCATAGGGTTTTTGGGAAGATTAAATGAAAAAATATACATATTAAGGAGGTTGGCATATAATATATGCTTAGCACACAGTAACTATTTTTACTGAGCACCCTTGGTTCTAGCATCTTTTGGTCTTCAGTTGATATCTATTTCTTAAGTGAATAAAAATACAAATTGTTTTACAACTGCCATGATATATCTTGATATTTTGCACCTGAACTTTCCAGATGTGAGGAAGAAAGCAATTATACTCTAGGATGTATCCTGAAGATCTCCCTGATTTTGTTATTGGAATCTAACAACTTTGTCCTGTGTGACAACAGCCTGTTGTCATATTGCAGAATCTTCCTGAATTAAGACTTTTCTCCCTTGATTTGCAAAGCTTATCATCTTCAAAGACCTTTACCCCAAGCCCCATTTGCTCTAGAGGCAGAGATATGACTTTAAGTGGATACATTAAAAAACAAAAACAAAAAACTGGGATCCTGTCTTCTTAAGATTTTTGAAGAATTTTTCTGCTGTGCACTGTTTGTTCAACCAGAAATCAGGCAGTGTGTTGTCTGTACTGCTAAGTAGAAGGAATCTTAGGTCATTTGTCCTCAGCTTGGATAGGAGTAAGGCAGGAACAGCATAATTGGAAAGGAAGGGGCTGGCAGGATTCCCTGAGATCTTGGGGTAATTGCATCATCTTCTATCTCTCTTGGGCCTGTTTTTAAGCTTACCTTGAACTGATAGGAAGCTATCACCTGAAGAACGCTATTAAAACAAAACCCCTCTGGAAGGCAGGAGGCATCTCTTCTCATCTTTCTCACCTGACACCATGCTTTCCTTGGCACTTAAATGCCAGGCTCAGCAGCACGATGTGATGCCAAACACCCTTTGTGGTGGTTTCCAGTTAAGTAACAGGTGAATGGTGGGGTTGCTAGTACTTTTAGGGCATCAGAATTGGGGCAGAGCAGGAACATGTAGCTCAATCCTCTGCTGAAAATGTGATGAATAAGTTGGATGAAAGGGAAGACCACTTAATGAGCTCAACTTGCTTGTGGATACTGTAAGTCTGGCAGAAAATACAAAGCTGAGTTTCTGTTCTTGAGGAACGTGTGTTTGTGTTGGCCAGGCCAGAGTAAGGCGCGTGAAGCAACAGGCTAGATGAGCGAGTCTATGATTAAGTGACAAGCAAATAGTACAGACAGAAAGTCCCCTTGGGGCCCAGCCTTTGGAGACATGGCGGAGACGGCCAAGTGCTGACAGGTTTGCAGTGATCTGATGTTTCTGTGAGATGCTCGCCCAGGGTGAGAGATGCAGTTGTGACTGAGCACATGGAAATTCCAAAAATCACATTTTAGTGATCATTTCATTTTCTCGTCAAGTCCCAGATTTCTGTTGACTGAGGAAAACACATTGGAAACTTTCTGGTGTCACAGAATAGTATTTTGTGCTTTCTAAGAAGCCATTTAGCTAAGAGTTTCAACAGTTCTCAAGCTCTGGTAGACTTGTAAATGTCTAAATGTATGAGATCGGGCTTACCTTATTGCCACTCACTGACCACACGATCTTGAGCTTGTAAACCTGTTAAGCTTCACTTTCTCCGCTGGAGAAGAATGATACTATCCTTACAGAGCTGTTACAAGGATAACAGGAAGATAATGTATACAAAGTGCTTGGAACGTGGAAACGATTTCATACAAGGCAGGTTTATCTTGGTCACTGGTGGGGCTGTGAAGAAACACCTTTAAATGAATATGAGGTCAGAGAATGTGGGAGCTGCATGGGATCAGAGTGGTCAGTTGGGCCGACCCCTCATTTTACACATGAGGGATGGAGGCTGAGATAAGTGAAATTGTTTGTTCAATAACGCAGACTACCTAGTAGTAGAGGTGGGTGAGCCACCGTGTTTCCTAACTGATACTCCACTGCATTTCTTTATCATATGGCCTTCCATGCTGATTTGGTACACTGTCACTAAGTTCAGCAATTACTTCTTGTGAACTGCCTCTCTCTTTCACTATCTCCCTCCAATATTATCAATAACCACTTTGGGTTTAGTGCTGTGGGGGAGAGGGATGTAAGGGTAAATAAGGTACTGTTCTTGTTGACAAGGACTTGACACCATAGATAACTCAGCTGCTATTAAGGTGCTTAGATTCAGGAAGGGTCAGTGGGGATTGACATGGGGCTCAAGGGTAAATCAGGCAGGGGAGGCAAGCTAGTGACGTGGCTCAAGTTGAGTCTAGAGGAAGGCAGATTGGGCTCACATACTTGCCTTAACCTTGAGCAAATTACTGAAACTTCCTATCTGAGAATAAAATGGGGATGATAAGAATATCTACTGCTTAGGGTTGTTGCGCAGATAAATTAGACTATAGTATGGTGCTTGGCATGCAACAAGCACTCAATCAATGATAGCTGTATTGATCTAGGAAAGACACTAGTGGCATTGTGTACAGGAGGGAACAGAATAGTACGATAGAATCACAGAATCATAACAAAGGATGTTTGATGCGAAGTAGTGATTTTATTCCAACTTTGGGAGCAAAGTCCTTGCATAAGAGTGACTGCTTTTCTGAAGTGAGTCCAAAGGTATTACAACGCTCAGAACACTCTGTTACTAAAGCTTGGTCCAAAGAATGAACTTGGTCCTCTTCTACCATGCTTAATAAACATGAGACCACTTGAATTTTCTTGGGAAGTCAACAGTGCTGAATGTGGACTCTTTAAACAATTTAAAAAAAAAATTGCCAAATTGTTCTTTTTTCAAACCAGTTTCTGATTAGCAGCTTGATCTGAGCAAATGAACCCCCCTTGTTCCTTACAGTTCTATTTCAGATCCATTTTTCATCAGCTCTATTATTGCACATTCTTTTCAGGCTCACTCTCAATGTAATAATAATACCTACCATTTCCTTTACAGTGATTTATGACTTTATTAAAGCTCTTAGATTTCTGTTCAGATTTCTAATCTGTTGACTTGGGTCACTTTGTATAATTTAATTATCGTCAGAGGTTTTGCTATAGGTAGGAACACCTGAATTTAATTAGTGCACTGTTTGCATATTTCACATCATAAATAATGATGTCCAATAAATTGTATCTTAATACTAATCCCATAGTAGCCCTCGTAACAATTCCCTGCATTTAAATCCCAGCCATGGATCAAATCCTTTTTGATGACACTTGGCATCTACATTTTTTCCCCAGGACCTTTCTGACCACTCTCTTGCCTCTTTTCTTTCACCCACTTATGTAATAGTTATATCCAGAGCTTTTAGAAGTGTGACCAGTAAAGACAGAGAGCAATATAATTTGAATTTTTGGAGATATTTTTCTGGGATGTTTTTCTGAGATTTCCTTTTCTGGACATACAAGCATCAAGAATCTAGGGGTTTATACAATAGGTCCTTGTTCATTATATATTTTGTATATGTTAATCCCAAACTCCTAATTTATCCCTCCCCTCCCCTTCCCCCTTTGGTACTGTATAGCACAGGGAACTATACTTAGTATTTTGTAATAACATATAAGGGAGAAGAATCTGAAAAAGAATATACATCCATACACCAGGGAAGCCCCAAGATAAACTATACTTCAGTTAAAAAAATAATAAAATAAAAAGAAATAGAAAAAAGAGCCTCAGGTCGATAGGAGTCAACTCATCTATTTCTGGTTTCTTAATCACAAATCTACATAAATATTGCTGTGGATTATAGCGAAATTGATAAGCTGCTATCCATAACACAGTTTCTTCAGACTGTACTAATGAAAGTGACCACTTTAAGAAAGTATTTCAATTCTACTCTCATCAAAGAGTTAAAAAGCCCAAGGCTTTTAGCATCTCGTTTCACTTGCACACATAGCCCATTATAACCTGCATAAACAAGGATGACAAGTTGAGATTAATGAGAGTCCCCAAGTGACGGAACAATTTAATTGTCAGAAATCATAGGAGTTGAACTTTACCAGTGTATTTATATAAGACAGCCATAGTCTAAAACTTCCCTAATTGATTATGACCAATAAGTAATAACTTGAAAAGCAGTTTTCTGGTATACAAATAACAAATGACTCATAATAGTTAATTGAGGTATTAAGATGCATAAGGGAAGAATATTAGATTGACTAGATAAATGATTCATAATGTAAGGCAAATAATTGGAGAGTTCATACTCCTGAGTAGGATATAGCTCATAAGCAACGTTGAAACTACATCAAATAAAGGGAATTGTGTTTGCTAAATGAACTCCCAGTTAATTGGGTATCATAGATACACGCCCTCTAGGCTCCATTGGATACTTGCTTGCTTTTAGCATGGAAGCCTTCTTAGGGAGTCTTCTAAGACACACTTCTTATCTTGTATCCTGCAGTCCTTGTAACAAAAAGGTAGGAGGTCTGAGGGTGGGGGTGGTGTAGAGCATCCAGACATATGCAGGAAGTGGGCCAAATTATGGCTGAGTGTTAACGTGCATGGTGCCTGATCCTGCCTTTCAAGGCTAGATCTCTGAGTGGCCATGGGCCTAGCTTTGGGAACCAGGGATACTTGTGTAATGTCCATCTCAGCAACCTCCATGCTGAACATACTAGCAGATGGAGGCAGCTGCTTATGTCACACAACTGAGGATTCCCTGCACCCAAATATCCCTCTACCTCAATCTGTGCTACATTTTCTCTATCTCAAATTCCAGCAGGTTCATTATTTGCTCAAAGTCAGAGCAAAAATAAACTTTCCAACTAGAGAAGGAAATGGCAACCCACTTTAGTATTCTTGCCTGGAAAATTCCATGGACAGAGGAGCCTGGCAGGCTATAGTCCATGGGGTTGCAAAGAGTTGGACATAAACCGAGTGAGTTTCACTCACTCACTCGTGCTTTCCAACACCAGGTTATATTCTCTGTAGTTTCTGTCATGTAATTAGGAAGAGTTTCTCAAAAATATAGTGACCTGCTGCCATCTTGATCTGTCCTGCTTGTTTCACAGGTGAGGTGACTAAGCACGAAGGCAGCGAGTGGTTGGAATTTGAGGAATTGCTTGAGTGCCAGTGGCTGGACTCTCAGCATATCTGCGTTGGACTCTATCATAAGCGTAGCAATCTGGTTTAAGTGTTTATAGGGAAGTTTATTCCTTAAATCTCATGAAAGCCTTTCTCCTCTCTCCTCTTCTTACATCATCTCCAAGACAAAAGCTGAAGTTCAGGTGAATGGGACAATGGGAGAAATTCCAGTCTGGCCCTTTTGCTTGAGGAGCCCAGAGCAGTCCTTTTGACTGTTTCCTCTGGGCATGATTGGAAAAAACCCAGCTAACATTCCCCAACCCCCTCTATGATTTCATTGGGAAACTATGCATAAGATACTTTGGAAATAAATATACACAAGAAATTACAACTGTATTTGAATGACCCTCTACCTTGGAATGTCTAGAACTGTGAGAATTATAAGGCCAAGAAATATGTCCAGGCCCGTTGGCTTGAAAAGTTACTATTCCTTATATGGAATCTGAACAGACAGGGAAGCTGAAGTTGTATAAACTAAATGGAAATTTCTTTTTCCCTAGCCACTTACGTGCCTCATCCTTGACCTAGTTCATTTATAGGTTCCTTTAAGATCCTCAGCCTTGAAAGTTCATTGCCTTCTTCATGGTCTTCCATCAGTGAACTTCAGAGCATCTAGCACTTTTCATGGACTTCATATCAGAAAGGTCCAAGGATGGACGGACCCAGAAAGAGTCAGGTCATGAGTGTGCACTGGTGCAATTATATCAATAGAATGTGGGGCCTGCTAAACATTTGGGGAATTGGTTAGAGAATTCCAGGTACAATTTATTCCTTACTTTTGGAAATATAAAAATATAGACATTCAAAATATTTAGTCTGGTTTTCAGTAAGGAAGGAGGACAAATGGACTCAGGCAAGGACCCACAGCACAATAAATATTTCTTTTACTCTATTTCCTTGATAATGGAGAAAATGGGGCAACAAGCTGTGATCCTAAAGCTAAAAATAGAAATTCTATTTTTTTAAATAGAGGTAATTATTTTCTCTTACTCAGTGTAGAATGGGGACATTTTGCAATTTTGGTTTGCACAGAATATTTTAATGTAAGCAATTCAGAATACTAACAGTGTATGTTGAAAAAGGTTATGCTTTCACTAATTGTCACTAGCAGTTCCAAAGTCTGGTTAGGTTCAAATCCCAACTAGACCATTAACTAGGATAAATTTCTTTTCCTCTCTAAGCTTCAGTCTTCTCATCTCAAAAATGCAGGTTAAATAATAATATCTTCCTGATAGGATTGTTGTGTTTAGAAAGTTAAAGCAACAGAAACACAAAGCCTGATATATATTAATATGTAGTGTTTGGTAAATAGAAACAATTATTATTCTTACCAGTCATATGATTGATTGCCAGTCTTGAGAATATTGGAATTTCTAAAAAAGTGGAAAGTAGCTCATAAAATGATTCCACACATATTGAAAATAGCCCCCTTAGTATGAACTCATTTGTTATTCATATTGTTTTATAAGCTCAGTGACGGAAATGGAATGAGTATTAAATATTTCTATTTCACTTGAAAACACCATTTGTTGTTAGGGGCTTTGATACAATTCAGGCTTCAGGAAATGCTGGATGTTTGTCTACATTTTCAATAAAAGTAAGGGAGTGAGATATTTACCCAAGTCATCCAAAGGAAGTGCTGATTTGGGGGTTTTCTTACTGCAGTTTTTCAGATGAAAGCTTTCATTTCATAGATGCTTAGAATATGATCTTATATTTCACTTATCTTCATAGATTTGTAGAGATTAATCTGTAGATTGACCTAGAGATGAAAATAAATTGTAACAGATAAAACACCACTTCTTTCTAAAACCTAGATGTTAATATTTGCTCACCCTACTGTTGCGTTAAGTGTATTTCTCTCCTGTGACCTAACAGCAGACTTTGCAGAGGGTACCCACAAAGCAAGTGGAGGCTTCCTCACTCTTGCAAACCAGAAAAGCTCGTATTAGAACTGTTCTAAAGAAACATATTAGAATTTGAAATAGTAAATCTAGAAAGAAGATCTTTTGGCTTTAGCATACCTAAGAAGTCTGGGGTTTAAGCTTAGTGTTTTAAATATGTGGCAGGAGGCAGAAATAGTGCCATAAGGTTTTCTTGTATTACTCTCTACAGGTCTGAATTTAGCCCTGGTCTTATATATGATTGGAATACTTTTTATAGACATTTAAGATATTTTGTCACCAAAATAAATACCTATTTTACATTTAGAAAAGGCTAAAGGAAGGAATCTCATATTGGTTTATAAGCTCAGTGATGGAAATAGAATGAGTATTAAATATTTCTATTTCATTTGAAAACACTGTTGTTAGGGGCTTTGATATAATTCAGGCTCTGGGTAACTGACTTTGGTAAACCTGATTTTCCAGTTTTTAAATCTCTGATCACTAAGCATCTAGGTTTTGCTCTTTAAAGAAGCTAATACTCTAATAATACTTAATATTTGCCATTTTCAGCAAAGCCAGCTTTAAATATTTCCTAGTGCTAATGCATGATTTGTCGAAGCTTTTTAGCTAAATCTAATCTTTCATTACTGTTGCTGCTCATCTCTATTTCAGATAGCTAATTTGCTGACTTTCTTCAAAGTTCAGTTTTTGTTACATGTCTGATCAAGCTTAACAATAATTTCCTATATTATATTAGCCAAAGTAATGTTTGTTTATGAGCTTAGAGTCATATTTATTAACATCCATGATTAACTGAAAATTGCCCTGTGTGGTATTTCAATCCACAAATGTGTTTTGATTAGAGAAGGGACAATTATTCCATTTGCATTTGATACTAACACAAATGGTATAATTTTCAGCTCCCTTAGTCAAACAGATAGTAGTAGAGAAAAGAAAAAGTAAGGCCTTAGAAAGATTGCCCATGTGGCTGCTGCTTTCTGATCATTTAGACTTTAATGTAATTTTGTTTCTTTGTAGAACATTTCCACAAAATAGTTTTTGGTATGGATAATTACCTTAATTGTTCATATACTCTCTAAAGGATCACTGGGGCATTATCTATTATGCTGCTTGAAATTGATCATTGTGTACTTTCTAACATATTTCATCCTCTTTAGGATTGGATTTGACTATTTAGATTTAAAACTTGACAAATATTATATCTGTAGAAATTTGGTAAATAAGAAAAAATATACTTTGAGAAGATGATTTATATTTTCTTTAATTCTGGCTAATATTCTCTTAGACTTCCCTGATGGCTCAGTGGTAAAGAATCTGCCTACCAATGCAGGCGACACAGGAGACTCGGGTTCAATTCCTTGGCTGGGAAATGGCAAACTACTCTAGTGTTCTTGGCTGGAAAATCCCATGGACAGAGGAGCCTGGCGAGCTACAGTCCATAGAGTCACAAAGAGTCAAACATGACTTAGTAACTGGGCATCCATGCACACAGACACAGACACACATCCACAGTACTGTCTGAAGCTTTTGTGACATGATGTAAATCTCCAAGTCTGCTTTTTTTTTTTTGTCATAGCATAGAATTTAGTTTTGTATAGGTTACTTGGACATACAGGGAGAGATTCTGTTTGAGTGTCTGATGCCACTGGAGTCTGGAATCTGATTTTTTTATTGGAGCACAGCTGGTTTATGCAATGACTCAAAAGCTGGAGTCAAGATTGCTGGGATAAATATCAACAACCTCAGATATGCAGAGGTGCCATTAGATATGCACTCTAATGGCAAAAAGTGAAGAGAAACTAAAGAGCTTCTTGATGAAGGTAAAAAAGGAGAGTGAATAAACTGGCTTAAAACTCAACTTTCAAAAAACAGAGGTCATGGCATGCAGCCCTATCACTTCATGGCAAATAGATGGGGAAACAAGGGAAGCAGTGACAGATTTTATTTTCTTGGCTCCAAAAGCACTGTGGACTGCAGCCATGAAGTTAAAAGACACTTGCTCCTTGGAAGAAAAAATATGACAATCCTAAATAGTGTATTAAAAAGCAGAGACATCCGTTTGCAGACAAAGCTATGGTTTTTCCAGTAGTCATGTACAGATGTGAAAGTTGGACCATAAATAAGTCTGAGTACCAAAGAATTGATGCTTTTGAACAATGGTGCTGGAGAAGACCTTTGAGAGTCTCTTGGACAGCAAGGAAATCATACAGTCAATCCTAAAGGAAATCAACCATGAATAGCACTAGAAGGACTGATGCTGTAGCTGAAGTTCCAGTACTTTGGCCACCTGATGTGAAGAGTCAACTCATTGGAAAAGACCCTGATGCTGGGAAGGATTGAGGGCAGGAGGAGAAGGAAGAGGCTGAGGATGAGATGGCTGGATGGCATCACCAACTCAGTGGACCTGAGCAAACTCTGGGAGATAGTGAAGGGCAGGGAAGTCCGGTGTGCTGCAGCTCATAGGGTCAAAAAGAGTCAGACATGACTTAGGGACTGAACAACAATCTGTTTTACAATGTTGAATTAGTTTTGTGTGTACAGCAAAGTGAATCAATTGGAATCTGATTTTGATGAGAGGCTCTGGGTGTTCTTTGGAAGTACTAGTTCCAGCAGAGGACATAATGGATGCCTAACGTATGACTGGGTGACTGGTGTTGTCTAACCCAGACTTGCTTGCGAGTCATCTCATAGGAACTCTCAGCAGATTCTTACACTTTCACTGGAGATGAAAACCATCCTTTGGAGCCAAAATCTTTGTCCTTTCCATCAAATGGGGCGAGGGGGTGGGGTGGGGTGGGGTGGTAACTTATATATGCAATTCAGAATGGTAACTTATACAAGATGATCTGACTCTTATTTTCTTCCACGAGTTGAGAGCTGTATAGACACTTTCAGTTTATCGTATAAACTTTTAAAGCTGGACTAAGCAGATGGACAGAAAGGCACCAGCACCTAGCACAATTCCCAGCATTCTCTGTTAGGTTGATTGAGTGAATCAATCAATGAATGAACTGTTCAGAGAGTTCTATGTGACCACAGGCCTGATGCTCCCATTTCAAGCTTCTAGTCTTAGATGTTTCTTTCCATTGTTTGCACAATTAACTTTATCCAAAATTTTACTCTAATTCCTAAGGGAAAAAAAAAATTCATATGAATTGGGAGTACCTCTTAAATTTGTTTAGATCAGCGTTAATCTGCATCGAACCCCCTTTTCATGCCAGAATGCCAGCTTTCATAAATTAGCTGGCTCAAATTGAATAAATCTATTTAAATACTTATAAAATATTAAGGGTGCATTTGGGAAAAGCCTCTAAGGTTATTGTGGCACCCATGTACCTCACAGTAACTAATTTATTAAGCAGTTTGCAAACCTGGGAAGAAAGGAAAAAGAAAAATGGTTTCATAAACCAAGAGCAGAAGCCAATTTTTCAGCTCAGATGATGAAAGGAAGCATGCATTTCTAATCAAAAAGACAGATAAGCCTTCTCTCTCCCACCAATCCCTCCCCGGCAAAGTGCCTTTTCATCATCAACAACACTCCATTCCTAATGGCTGCCTGGGCCTTTCTGCACCTTCTCCATACACTGGTAATGTACACACAGCATCCCTTTGAAACAAGAGCCCATTAGCTGTGGCAGACTACCTTTCCACATGACGTTCTTCTGTAGCAAGTCGTCAGCGCAGTGTTAAATCATTCCTACTGGGCATGCTCAGAACACTGTTGGAGGAATAAACTGATGTTTAGAGCCATAGCATGAAAATTGCTTTTCAGTCCCCTTGAAGGACAGTTAAAGATAAATAAATAAATAAAAGGGAAAAGGTCGTCAACTAGGCAGGTAACACCAGGCTCATTCTTTTACCTGGGAGTTTTCTTTCTTTGGATTTCTGGAAGTGAACATTTGTGGCCCACAGTCTGAGGCATGTGGTGGCTGTCTCTTTGTTCCAAGGGTAGAGTTGGGGCCCATGTAATGCTCTTGCTCTGTATTCCAGGTCATCCTGCCCCTTCCAACGCCTAAGATTAACCCCCTTCCATAATAGTGAAAGGCTTCCCAGGTGGCACTAGTGATAAAGAACCTACCTGTCAATGCAGGAGACATTAAGAGACATGGGTTCAATCTTTGGGTCAGGAAGATCCCCTGGAGGAGGGCATGGCAACCCACTCCAGTATTCTTGCCTGGGAAATCCCATGGACAGAGGAGCCTGATTGGCTACAGTCCATGGAATCGAAAAAGAGTCAGACACAACTAAAGTGACTTAGCACACATGCAGAACAGTGAAATAAACATTTGTATTAATAACAGCTGTCACCTTCAACAAGTTTGGCCTGTGTTTTAAGGATCAGGAATGTTTTTGCTATTGTTCAGTCGCTAAGTCCTGTCCAACTCTTTGAGACCTCATGGACTGTAGCCCACTAGTTTCCTCTGTCCTCTACTATCTCCTGGAATTTGCTCAAATTCACGTCCGTTGAATCTATGGTACTATCTAACCATCTCATCCTCTGTCGCCCCCTTCTTCTTTTGCTTTCAATCTTTCCTTACATCAGAGTCTTTTCCAGTGAGTCAGCTCTTTGCATCTTTTGACCAAAGTATTGTAGCTTCAGCTTCAGCTATAGTCTTTCCAATGAGTATTCAGGGTTGATTTCCTTTCCTGGTTGATTAACTGGTTTGATCTCTTTGCTGTTCAAGGGACTCTCAAGAGTTTTCTCCAGCACCACAATTTGAAAGCATCAATTCTTCAGTGCTCATTTACAGTCTAATCTCACAGCCACACAGGACTACTAGAAAAACCATAGCTTTGACTATACAGACTTTTGTTGGCAAAATGATGCCTCTGCTTTTTAACACGCTATCTAGGTTTGTGATAGCTTTCCTTCCAAGGAGCAAGTGTTCTTTTTAATTTCAGACATCTTACCTTTCCATTACTTTTCATGTTAGCTTGTACAGGTGTTGCCAACTGTAGCAGCTACCAGGGCCTCCTGAGAATCCTGCACATTGATCCTTTCTCTTAATGCCTTAATTGTCCTCTCATGTCCCATGGGCCACCCTGGAAGGGTGCTCACTTATTCCTCTTTCCCCTCCGCACAGGGTTTCTTGAACATGTACTGACATAATAATAGCTGTATTATGTTTAATACAGCAGATGTAGAGCATATGGAGATAGCTGGGGACAGGGAAGATAGAGTTGGTAGGAGTCACTTTGTTATTTATTTTTAAGAACCAGTATCAATAAACTGCGTGCTAAACCTAGCTCTGGCTTATCTTAGCATCGTCTGCCAAGTTTTTGCAGGAAATAATCAATGTGGCGCCCAGTGAGGCCTCTGCCTGGACAAAAGAAAGGTTTTTTTTTTAAGCATAGTCCATGTCTCCTTTTACCCAGGGTAAAGCGGGGAGGGGTTGGTTTCTGACAAGCTGCCCACATATTTGGAGTCAAGTCATTTGTTATTTTAGGCCTGGATTCCTAAGCACATTTTCTCAAGGTGTTTATATGCAGCTCTTTTCCATATTCTTCTCACTCTGGGAAGCAGGTCAGAACATGCTGAAAAACAGGGCTTGTGTGAATTGTTTTCCTGCCAATGAGTGTAGTAGAAGGAAGTAAAGACACAACTTTACCAGCAGGTAGGGTGACATTTCCCAACACCTCTGAGAAATGCAGAGAAGAGTAAGACCATGTTGAAGATTGCCTTTCCTGAGCATAATTCATTTCCTCTCCATCATCAATGCCTTCTGACATTTCTTGCCACATCCTGGCCTCTTTGCAGGCACAGCCCTCAGCTGCAATGGCTCTGATCTGGTTTATTTCCATGCCTGGGAGCCGTTCACATGTCTGTGAGGCTGGGTCCCTGTGATTTTGCCTTTGATGGGTTTTGCCTCTTTCATGGGCTTCCCTGATGGCTCAGCTGGTAAAAAAAATCTCTGGTTTTGTCTATTTCATGGATCACCATTTGAATCAGAGTTTGACTCAGAGTTTTAGCCAAGTAAGGGACAGAGTTTAAAGATAGGAGCATGAGAAGTGACTGTCCCCACCCCAAGCAGCAAGTCCCTGCAGATGAAGTGGTACAAGAAAGCTCAGCCATCTCTCTGGGCTTCCCAGATGATGAGACTCACTGGGTCTCCCCAGAGAGCACCATTTACCAGGGAAATTCTGATTCAGTAAATCTCCTTTGAGGTCTGAGAATCTGTTTTTAATAGGAGTTCCAGGTGATTTTCCCCAGTAGGAAAAGTTCTTTGTAAGGGTTTAGGGAAAGTTGTAACTGCTAAACACACAGAAAATTCCTGCCTTGATAGCAAGCTGATGAGTATTTTGGTGCATTGAATGAATGAACAAATGAATGAAGGCTTCTATTCTAAGTCCAGCAAGACAGACTGGACTGGATAAAATGGTCCTAAAGACAAGTTAGTGTATGGAGAGCAGTAAAGAGAGGGATGAAGGATGTGATTAGGTGAAAAGGTTCTGGAAAACTCTGGAAAACTCATGGCAGTGTCAGGGATTGGGGGTGGGAATGGGGCGAACTCAAGGAGACTTGAGCCCCAGGACAGTTATCTCTGCCTTTCACAAGGGCTGGTTTTAATCACTCCCTTGTACCTTTCGCTGGTGTCATTTGTCAAACCTTCGCATAAAAGTTGTAAAGTGAGGTTATTCAGCGGGTACCATCATCCATCTCCCATTATTGATTGGAGAGGGAGGTGGGGTACCATTCCTCCATATCCTGCCTGCCTGCTTTTGTTCTATCTTGTAACCCTCCCCACACTGGAATGGAGCACAACCTCCATCCTTTTCCAACAAAGCCCTTTGCAGCTCTCTGTGTGAGCCTTCTGGGTGTGCACTTCTGGTGCCTGCTTTGGAGACTTCCTCTTCTGGGGATTTACTGATTTGAAACAAATCCCTTGGCTTTGGCCCCGAATCCCATAATTTTAAACTGTGTGATGATCAGAGTTGTTCATCAGGCACTAATAACAAAGTGGTAGGAGCAGCTTTCTTCTTGCTGTGGCTCCATCCCTGGTGCACTGCTGGCTCTCTGCCGTCACATTGAGCTCCCCAGAGGTTCAAACAATTAGCACAGGTACATGGGTAAATGGGAACAGGAATTTCCTCACCTATGTAGTTCAGTTCCCTTTCAATGCAAAGACAACTGAAAATGCCAGCAACTGAATTTAGAAAGCGCTTAGCGCACTCACTCCAGGTAGTGTTCCACGGGTGGTGTGTGCATTCATATATTAATCCTTACAACAACTCTATGAAGTTGGTACTACCATCAAGCCCATTTTGCAGATCTGGTCCATGATTACAATGAAACAGAGTCAGGACACCTCAGTCTACCAGCTTACCTACTGAGCACGTGGCTTGGCCTTGGAGAAGAGGTGGGATTGTGATGGCAGATGGTATCTCCAGACAAGGGGGAGAAGGTACAAGGGACCTGATGGGTTAAACAAATAGCAAGAAAGCCCTTGAGACTCATTCTGAATGATATATGCATGTAAGAATTTTTTCTTTTTTAATCTGCCAGTGACTGGAACTATATGATGATTGGAAATTTCCCTTTGCCCTGGACTAGCTGAAATGCACAAAGATGAAGTTAGTGGAATGATCAGGAGGAAGAAAATGAACGTGTGCTTAAGCTGGCCCAGCAGCAGGTCTACTCAGGGCTGAGTCAGGGCCAAATACTCAGCATTTGATATCAATGAAGAGGAAAACTGTGCTGATGTATGAACCTGATAAAAAGTACTTTGAAACTCTTTTTATTTTTTCTCATTTGACCCTTTACCAACTTTACAGAACTTTATTTAAACTTAAACTTTACCAACTTTATTTCAAAGAAAAGATTTCTTTAATTTGACTTGTATTTATTTTTGGTTTGGTGACCAAAGGTGATGATACTGCTTCCCTTGCTAAGGGCATCTACCTCCTGGCCCACAGCGCATTCTTTTCCTTTTCAGCCTTTCTTAAAACTGATGCAAGGGGAGATAGTATTATTTACCACAGCACTGTTTAGTAGAAATTTAATGCAAGCCGTATTTGCATTTTAAAAATTTTTGGTAACCATATTTAAAAATTTGTTAAAGGAACAGTTTATTTTAACAATGTATTCTGTTTAATCCAACATAGCCAAAATATCTTTCAACAGATCTCTGAAATTTAGAGTGTTTCTTATACTTCAGTTCAGTTCAGTTCAGTCGCTCAGTCGTGTCCGACTCTTTCCGACCCTATGGACCACAGCACGCCAGGTCTCCCTGTCCATCACCAACTCCCAGAGTTTACCCAAACTTATGTCCATTGAGTTGGTAATGCCATCCAACCATCTCATCCTCTGTCGTCCCCTTCTCCTCCTGCCCTCAATTTTTCCCAGCATCAGGGTCTTTTCAAATGAGTCAGCTCTTCACATCAGGTGGCCAAAGTATTGGAGTTTCAGCTTCAACAACAGTCCTTCCAATGAACACTCAGGACTGATCTCCTTTAGGAGGGACTGGTTGGATCTCCTTGCAGTCCAAGGAACTCTCAAGAGTCTTCTCCAACACCACAGTTCAAAAGCATCAATTCTTCGGTACTCAGCATTTTTTATAGTCCAACTCTCACATTCATACATGACTACTGGAAAAACCATAGCCTTGACTAGACAGACCTTTATTGGCAAAGTCTCTGCTTTTTAATATGCTTAGAGCCCTTCTCATTTTGAACTGTGAGATGTTTAATGGCCACACATGCCTCATGCTCTCCTGTGGGACAGTGTAGGTCTAATAGTTCAGTCAACCCAGCTGGCCATATTGTGGCCCTCTTGCTTTTTATTAATAGCTGGTCATCCTTAGAAAAGTTAGTTAACCTCTCTAAGCCTCATTTTTCTCATTGGTAAAATAGGGATAATAGTAAGAACCGAGTGAGTTCATGCAAGAACACTAGAACATCAACAACACTAGGACGGTTAGAACCCAGCTCCTGCCTTGGCTGGCTTCCTTCCTTCTGATCCTGAACAGGCTAAAGTTAATATGAATTTTTAGAAAATATCAGAATCCTTATTTCTGTCTATAACTTTTGATCATTGGATATCTCTTATAAAATCTATCTATGTAACATCTTCATTTTAATCTAGTAAATCTCAAGTAGAGACATTTAGCTGGTAGAAGCCAGGGATGGGGCTAAACATCTTACATGTGCAGAACACCCGTCGGGCTTCACACAAAGAGCCACGTGAACCCAGATTGTAATAGTGTCACGGCTGAGTGCCGCCCTTGTTTTAACCAGACCAGCCTGTGCACACGTGTTTGTGTGTGTTTAGTTGCTCATTTGGGTCCAGCACTTTGTGACCCCATGGACTGTAGCCCACCAGTCTTCTCTGTCCATGGAATTTTCCAGGCAAGAACACTGGAGTGAGCAGCCATTCCCTTCTCCAGGGGATCTTTCTGACCCAGGGGTTGAATCCGGATCTCTTGCATTGCAGGCAGATTCTTTACCCTCTGAGCCACCAGGGAAGCCCAGTTGTGTATGTATGACCTTATTATTCTTTGATCTCTTTTGAAACAGTTTAGAATATGAGTTATAAATAAATGCTAATAGAGGGCACCAGCCTTGATCTTTGGGATACTCTCACTTATTTGAACAGGTTGATTCTGTACCCCAAATCCCAGAAACAGGCTCCCTTGGGCTTTCCGGTGGGAGGCAGTATGATTTCTCCGGTCAGAGGTAAGAGGCCAGAAGCTCCCACAGTCCTGTGACCCATGACCAGTCAGCAGAGACTGTAGCATCCTGGGGCTGATGGACGCTCCTGACAAGGGTTTGGCTTCCACTGAATCTGCTCTCTTGCCAGAACTGAGTGCTGTGTGAAAACCGACAGCTGCCTTCCTACCCCCCGCAAGACTCAAGCAGAAGGAGCCGGAGCCCCACAGTGCCAGCTCTGGGGCAGGTGGCCTTATGAGAAGGCCCCTTCCCACCCCCTTCCAGCCCTTTTCTCCCATTATGTTATGACAAATGTACTCTGTTTACCCTGAACTCTTGGACAGAACTTAAGAAAGGTACCTCCCCACCTTGAAGATAGTTTCAGAGTGCCAAATTCATTCACAGGAGTTCTCAGGGATTTGCAGGCTTGCCTTCTCCCCTCCCTTTTCTCTCTGGAAGTCCTCCTGGGGGATTTTTCTGGTCTTTAATTCTACACTTGTGTGCTTTCTCTTGTATCATTGTGTATCATTCCCTTAAATCATATCATTTGTATAATACAAATAATCCCTTGTTATCATTCCCTTAAATTCTTCCAATTAGCCTTTTGGGTTTCCTGGGTTCATCTCGGAAATTTTGGGCATTTTTACCTTGTGTAGTCATGGGAGCTCAGGTCATTGAAACCCCCAACAGAAGTGGACACCAAACCCCTTTACTCCTGATTTTACAGAAACATCATTTGTGAGTTTTCTTGCTGCAAAGAAGCTCTTGGATGCATCCTTGCTTTCTGCCTTCCAAGGAGCAGCTGTTTCATTTCTTTGTTTGTGGTTTCCTGGCTAGGCTAGCTGTGGATGGCATCTGTCATTCCAGGGGCCAGAAAGTGTCTCTTACACTGCCCTCTACTCATGAAGGTGGACAAAGGGGCAGGGAGAAACACACCATGCATCTCCTTCAGCTTCTCACAGCACACCTGGCAGCCTGGACTGACGGAGCTGAGATGCCCCGACTGGAAATGCCAGCTGCCACTAATCTTGGTGACCTGGTTAACTCCCCAGACCAAAAGACCACTCTCACTGAAAGAGCGGGAGCTGACAGCAGAATCCTCTTACTCGCCATTAAAATTCAAAGGCAGAATGAACCCTCAAGGGAACATGTGCTGGCTTTAAGACCATGTCTGGTGAACAGATGGATGAAAGCCAAGTGGCTGGCTCTGTGCTCTTGCCAGGGCGGGTGAACTATTTCTCTCCCGCATGACTTCCTCTTTCACCAAATGATCAGCTTCCTTCTGGCCACCTGGAAAACGCAAAATCAAACACCTGTCTAAGTCGGTACGCTGAGCACTGGGCCTGCCTCCACCGGTCCATCTGTAGCACAGGACACGACGTTCACCAGCTGCTTTCCTGAGCGCAAGGTGGGAACAGAGGCTTTGATGAAAGCATTGCTGCTGCACTTAAACCACCGCTGAGTCAATGCTTTCCACATTGTGCAGAGGGGCAGGCTCGCGATGTGGGGCCTGCCAAGGTTTGCTCAGATGGGGCGGAGGCTGCAGGAGGACAGCGGGAGCCAAGTGAGCCTGGGCCCATTGCTAGCCTCCTGGGCAGTCCTTCTCCAGGAGCAGACGGTGGCTTGGCTAAGTCCGCATTCTGACTCTAGAAAAATGAGGGTGCCCTGTTGGAAGCAGCCATGGAGACTGTCATTTTACATGGAGCAATTCTCTGTTCTGTCTTGGTAGAGCTCAGAGTATGGAGGAAGCCCAAGAAAACAGAAAAGAGGAAAGATGGCTTTGCCTCTGCCTTTAGGTGTGGGTATGGTATTTGCATTTTCCTTGTTTGGCTGGCTGATATTGTCTGCCCTCCTTCCATGTTATTGTCACCACTCTCATCCTAATATCAATGGTTGTAAAACACTATTAATTGTGTGGTACAAGGCAAGCAGCGTGCTCTAACCCACCACACGAATGCCCTATAGCCTCTGAAGCAAGATGCAATTTTAGAGACTATCAGGGTGTTTTGGAGGGTGGAGCCAGAAGAAATACCAGAGCATGGTGGTTCTCGGAACTATTTATGAATAAATTGAGTGGTAAAAAAAAGCATCATTGACATTTTTTTTTCTGGCTTAACCCTTGTATCAAAGTATAATAACAAATGGACTCAAACATTTTACTGAGCGCTCAATATGTATCAGGCACTGGAAAAGACCTTGATGCTGGGAAGGATTGAGGGCAGGAGGAGGAGGCGACAGAGGATGAGATAGTTGGATGGCATCACAAACTCAACGGACATGAGTTTGAGCAAACTCCAGGAGATAGTGAAGGAAAGGGAAACCTCACATGCTGTGGTCCATGGGGTTGCAAAGAGTCGGACACAACTGAGCGACTCAACAATAACAACTACAACTGTTCTAAGTATTCTATTCTAATGAGATAACTTAAATCCTGACAACCCAATAAGGGAGAGATGACAGTTTTACAGGTGGAGAATCTGATGCACAGAGAGAGGTTCGGTAACTTCCCAAAGACTACACTATGAGCAGATGCTGGAGGCCAGTCAAACCAGGCTTCGTCCCAGCCTGCAGAAAGCCCATGGTTGCTAAGGGCTTGCTCAGGAGAACAATTAGAGGTTATTCATTTACCTCCTAGACTGTCTAGAAACATATTCATTTTTAAAACATTTTATGACCTGACAATTCTAAAATGCCTATTTCCAACAGGCATAAAAAGAAAACCCTCTTTTCCCAGCTGGCCTACATCATTTCCCCCAGAGGTGTCACCCAGGCCTCATGGAGATGGAGGCTTTGGGTCTCCCCTCTTGTGTCCTCACAAACTTCAGTGGCTCTCCGAGCCTCTGGGGTGATGTCCAGTCCTGCTCTTGACTTCTAACTGCTCAGAACTCTGAGAGCAAATTAATTTGGTAGTTTGTGATGTGAAGGAAATGTGGCTCCTGCAGAATATGGAAAGCTCCAGAATGTGAGGATCAGGGATAGGTAAAGGCCTCCCCTTCCCCTGCGCAGGTGCCCCCTTCCTCCTGAAGTCTCCTTTCTCCTGATATGTCTCAGCCATCTATCTGCTTTGTTAACGTTAGGGAGGAATTATCTTCAGCTTGCGGAGGGCCAGTGTTTGACCCAGGGCCCAAATCAAGATCTATAGTCACCACACGTGACAAAGAGATTTATCATGCCTGAAAAGACAAGACAATCTGTTGGACCTTCAAGCTGTATTTCTCTGGGAGTCGAATCATCTCAGACAGTCACACTATAGTGGTAAAAGACCAAGGTCTTCCAAGACCAGTGCTATCTCTGGCTTCACCATAGTCAAGAAATAGCCATGACTGACTAACAGAATAGCAGTGGAAGAATGAAGGCACTGGGGACGTCATCTTTGCAGTGAATTAATTTTTCAAAAGTATTGGCCGACTCTCAGGGTTGAGGTCGAGAGGCCAGGCTGGATGGAGCCTTGGTAGGTATGGGCCATAGAAAAAAACTTTGATTTTAACTATATGATTAAAATACATTATCACTCATGTTTTATTTATTTATTCTTATTTACTTAGTAAATTTACTTGTTTACTTCTGAGGGCAGGGCCTTTAGAATCCGCCTGCAATGCAAGAGCCTCAGGAGACCTAGGTTCGACCCCTGGGTTGGGAAGATCCCCTGGAGGAAGGCATGGCAACCCACTCCAGTATTCTGGCCTGGAGAACCCCGTGGACAGAGGAGCCTGGTGGGTTACAGTCCATGGAGTCGCAAAGAGTCGGACATGACTGAAGCAACTTAGCACGCACGTGTGTATTCCAAAGGCAGGATGGCAGAAAGGCGCAGAGTAGAACTTCAACTCTTCATTTATTAATTGTGTGACCTTGAAAAAGTCACACAAAGCCTGCTGCTCAGTTTTCACAGCATGAGGGGGCGGAGCCTGACAATCCATCATTCCCTACTTAGTTACAATAGTAATGGTTATCATTTCAAGGTATATGGGTGGGGTTACATTTCCATTTTGCTTTGGGATGCTTAAGAAAGTTAAAAACTCTTCAAACCATGGAACATTTAAAAAGCAAGCAAGTTTATCATTTTCACTGCATCCTGTATGTAGATTGATATATAAATATACAGTTAGCAGCTGGAACAGAATGTAAAAAAATTTTTGAGTCATTTCAAAACCTATGCCATGTGCTGAATGGAGATTTCCGAGTCCTCTACAATCACTAACTTCAGCACTCACCTCTAATATATTCCGACTTAAAGTGTGCAACTTGTTTAAAATGCACTGCTAAAGCATATATTTTCATGTATTGCTATGTCTGAATGCATGATAACCAGGTTGAAAATCAAATTATCTGTGTTAGGGTGAATATTATAGTGTGAATACTGCCTGCTGGGCTGTGAATGAAT
Organism: Cervus elaphus; assembly: GCF_910594005.1. Classification (NCBI taxonomy): domain Eukaryota; kingdom Metazoa; phylum Chordata; class Mammalia; order Artiodactyla; family Cervidae; genus Cervus; species Cervus elaphus. The sequence continues at coordinate 40,456,455 of NC_057825.1, read as the reverse complement.
CTTGTAAACACAATCAAATGCATCTTTCCTTTTCTCCTGTGTTGAGCATCCCCCCACCCCGCTCAGAGAGGCAATTCTTCCCCTCCCTTCTCATTGTCACAGCAGTTCATGTTTATCGTGGGTGACATCTTCAGCTTCAACGCAGTGTGAGCTCTGCCATGTTGGAACTGTTCTCTGAACTGTTCTCGGTTCTCAGCCTTGAGACGAAAGTTGCTTCAGGAATTAGGAAAAATAAAGAAATAGATGTCACCCTTTTCCTAGAGGTATGTGACATGTTTTGTTTAACAAGTGTCTGCTGAGAAATTTCAAGTCTCCCAAATGGCTTTATTGGGGGCAAAGAGATTTGCTAAATTTTCCGAACAGGAGGGGGCTGGTATCCACATGTGACATTGGGAGCAGAACCTGAAGCTCAAGCCCAGGGCTTTCAAGGAGGGGAGTGAGTTCCCTGCTCTCACAGGCTTTGAGCCCCTGCTCCGTGGCTGTCTAAACACTCTGTGAAGCAGCTATGATCGTCGTTTATGGAGTGCACGGCTGGAGACACAGACAAGGGATTAAGGGAGGACTTGATCTGATGGAAAGAGAGCCATGGCTCCAAAGCCATACAAGGCAAGGTTTCTGTAAGATCTGAGCAGGCGATGGCCCATGTGGGGCTGCACTCCATCTTTCCTCCCACTGGCAGCATCCTTGCCTCCTGTTGCCAGATCTCCAAAGCGCACCACTGCGACTTCCAGAAAGGAAAAATAAACTCCATGAATTATGGGGTTACCCTGACCGGTCCTTTATGTAACGAGGCAGTTAGTTGCTCCCTTAGCAAAATAGTGAAGGTGATGATCTTAGAGATGAATTTCTCTTTCCTTCCTACTTTTTTTCTTTCCTCGTTTTGTACCTGTCCTTACCTGACCCCAGCACTTAAGGCCCCATAATCAGGCCCCCCTGATGCTGATCTTCTGAAGAGCACCCACTTGAGCAGCCCTTCATTGTTTCCCTGGACCCATCACCTTAGTTTTCTCCCACATCCAAGTCCCCTTGTGTGTGGGCCTCTAAGGAATGAGTACGGATGAGGTCTCATAGCTCAATTCTCAGGCAAGCCTCCTGTTTTATCTGAGGCCTTTGATGCCATGATTCAAAGGAAAGAATCAGTGGTGACATTGTAGACATGGGGAGCAGTGATATAAACAGTGATATATACATTCTAGGTTCCTGTTAGCTTTGGAAACATTGCTTCCTAGCAGCCACCTCTGCATAGTTGGCTTGGCTATTCCCAGGACACAGCTCTGTTGATTTGTCATGGATTTTGAGAGCCGGATACTCCCAAGCTCTCCTGAGAGTAGCGAGGATTTTGCATCATCTTTTAGGAAGGTACTTCCTTCTTCAGCTCCCCCTTCTTTGCATGCATGGGAAAAATGAAACTGAAACGAGCATCAAATTGAGTCATAAAAAGGAGGAAAACATCACAAAAAAGATTCTTTATGTCAAATATAGAAAAGAGAAGGGGTCCTCATGGTTGATTCTGCTGCTGTGTTACCAGCAGCCTGTTCAGCGAGTCAAGGGCCATTATTTTAATAACTAGCTGGCAGAGCTGCCTCTACTTCCCCTATAGGTTTCTCTCTTAGGCATTGACTGATGTTCATGAAAAGCAGCTCAGGAAACAACTGGGGAAATACAGGGATCGATCAGCACAGAGTGAAGTGAAGTGTTAGTCGCTCAGTCCTGTCTGACTCTTTGTGACCCCAGGTACTGGTCCCACCAGGCTCCTCTGTCCTTGGAACTCTCCAGACAAGGATACTGGAATGGGTTGCCATTTCCTTCTGCAGGGGATCACAGACTAGGAGGTGGTAAGCGCCTCCACTTTCACCAGGTACTTCCCTCTCCCCTTATAATGCTCATGCTATTTATTTCTCACCCTTTCCCTTTCTTCCCCAGGAAGACTCACTTTCTGAGACAGAATAGAACAGGATCCCTCTTCTTCAAACTATCTAAAGAACTCAAAGCCTAGTACTTCTGAGTGTTCTATCAGAAATTGCAGAGGAACATGAGAAACAAGAAATGGGGTCACCTATGGCCTCTTAACTGTTACTTCACATGCATTACTCACAACCCAGCAAAGAATTGAGCCTTGGGAGGAAAGCAAGTCTTCTCTGAGCTAATAATAAAAACAATAATTTATGTACCACTTACAGAGGACTGGGTACTGTGCTAAGGGCTTTACACTCTTTTTCACTTCATCCTTAAAATTTTCATTGTTAGCTTCCTTTTACAGAGAAGCTAATAGAGGCTTAAAGAAGTTAAGCAACTTACTTAGAATCACACAGATGGTCAGTAGCAGAGCTAGGATTCAAACTGAGGCAGCCTGACTCTATAGAGGACAGAAAGAATGTGTGTGTGTGTACACGTGTGTGTGAGCACAGGCACATGCATGCCCACAAATCAGAAAGCAAGCTCCCCAAGGGCAGGCCATTGTTCTGCTCTCTACTATAAATTTCAGCCTAAAAAATAGTCCTTGGCACATAGTAGGCACATTATAAATATATGTTGAATGCATGATGAGAGATTGAATTTAATCTAAAGTTTAGCAATTGACTCTAGTATTCTTGCTGGGAGAATCCCATGGACAGAGAGGCCTGATAGGCTATAGTCCATGGGGTCACAAAGAGTCAGACATGACTGAGCGTCTAAGCATAACTAAATTCATGATTGTAAAAAATAAGATAACTAATGTTTGCTTCCATTTTTCAGCATTTCACTTTGATTGTATGTATCATCTCGTTTTATTCTCATGAAAGCCTTTGCAGTTGAGATGGAGAGAGTGAAACAGATTTAGATGTATATTATAACATTTTATTACTGCTGTGTACCAAGAACTGTGCTATTACTTTCTATTTGTTAAATTATTTAACTCTAATAACCCCAAGAGGTAGTTTTTCTTACTATATCCTTTTTATAGAAGAAAAAAATGGAGGTGCAGAGAGGTAAATGCTTTAAACTAGCACTTACAGATTTTTCATGTGCTCCTTGCAAATAGGAAATCTGTAGAGAGCTGAGACTTGTTCTTGTGTCTTAATTATTATTCTTGTATTTTGATTCACACAACATTTTGCCTGAAAGAGATACCTGGGAGATGATTTAATTTATTTTCGTCTGAGACTTTGAGGCTCAGAGAAGGTGACCGATTTTCCCAGAGATGCACAGCTAATGGCATAACTAATGGCCAAGCTGAGATTGAAAATTGTGCTGCTGTCTGGTGGAGTAGTAACCAGCTGCAGGTGGCTATTTAAATTTAAATTATTTACAAGTCAATAGTTAAAGATTCAGTTCACCAACTAGCCACTTTCCATTGGTTCATGTGTAACATGTATTTAAATGCAACCATATGAAGTAACTGAGACTATGTATTTCACTGCCTGGTTGGTTTGCTCTCTAAATACACTCATGTTCTTGTTGGTGGCTCTGTGTGCATGTGTTTCTCCACTAGATATTACCATGCTATGGAACCAAAACTCTACATTCACCCATTCATTCTCCTCTTCCATGTTTTTTAATAAATCCACCATTGCCTTGGGTGTTATGAAACATAGTCTTCAAAAAAAAGAAACATAGTGTTCAAAGAGATTTGTGCTTTAAAAGTGAAAGTGCAAGTGAAGTCCCTCAGTCGTGTCCAACTCTTTGCAATTCCATGGACTGTAGCCTACCAGGCTCCTCCATCCATGGAATTTTCCAGGCAAGAGTACTGGAATGAGTTACCAAGATTTCCTTCTCCAGGGTATCTTCTCGATGCAGGGAACAAAGCCAGGTCTCTTGCATTGCAGGCCAGCGCTTTACCATCTGAGCCACCAGGGAAGCCCTTTGTCCTTTATTTAAAGAGCTAAAGATTTCCTTTCTGAAACAACTAAAGTACAATTCCAAGTTGTCTTAGGAGTAAATAAAATAATTTCTTACATTTATATTATTAAAAAGTGAGAGTGAAGTCGCTCAGTTGTTTCCAACTCTTTGCAACCCCATGGACTGTAGCCTACCAGGCTCCTCCACCCATGGTATTTTCAAGGCAAGAGGACTGGAGTGGGTTGCCATTTTCTTCTCCAGGGGACCTTCCCGACCCAGGGATTGAACCCTGATCTTCCACATTGTAGGCAGACGCTTTTACCATTTGAGGTAAGAATTTACAAAAAACTTTACTGGGCCATTTTATTGTTTAAGCTTCAAGATAGTCACCTAAAATGAGTGCAACTGTCATTAGACCTATTTTATAGATGAGAAAGCTGAACTTCTGCATGTGTGAATAGCCAACTCTAACTGGCATGTCAAAGCCTAGATTAGACAACTCATGTAGGTATAGACATTTTGGAGGAATTCTAAGCAAGGGACATCACTAGAGAAGGAAATTCTGATTTTCCTTGTTGCTATCTAGTCCATGCCTCCTCTAGGAAAAGCAGAGGTAAATAAGGCATGAATGAAACATGGTCTCTGCCCTCTCAGAACTTAAAATCAAAAGTTGGGGAAGCATTGGTTTGGCTAAAAAAGTTTGTTCAGATTTTTCTATACGATGTAACAGAAAAACTCGAATGAACTATTAGGCTAATCCAATGTAATTCCTGTGTATCAACAGATAAAGTACAAGTTAGCAAGAAGCACCCATCGTGGTAATTTACAATTTTGCCTCTTGATGCAGCCTCATTGACCAGCACATAGTAGGCACTCAAAAAACATTCAATGAATAAATTTCTGTGGGAATGAAATCCAGGTTTAGGTCCAGGCAATGGGACAAGGGAATGTACTCAGTAATTCAGGATTCTGAAATGTGACTCCATCTTCATCTATTTATGGAGTTGTCAGTTAAAATGTACACTGACTTTTCTCAATACTTGAACTGTTTCCTGATAGCAATTTTTATATAAACACATCTTTACCTCAGGAAATTGACTGGGGCATTAGATTACCAAGAAAGGCTAAAACTGTTGTGGGAAACAGCAAAAAGAGATGGCATTTAAAGTAAAAATAGGAATGGAGGAATGACATAGGAGAACTAGTTAGAGAGAATTAACTGTTGGACCCCAGATGCAAGAGCCTTTTGGAAAATGTTTGGGAAGATAAGGCTGTCATTTGATTTGGGTATTTCTGTCACTTGACTCAACTGCTAGGAGAAGGAAAAATTTTTTTTCTTAAAATATATTGAGACATTTCTTGAATGATTCCAAATATCCTAAAAAATATTCTTGAATTGGGTATAAACTTTACCTAATACAAACTTTATAAGATACAAGTAATAATAATCATGTCAGTGTTTCACTGGGAGGATCAATTCTGCTTTTTAAATTTCAAGGGAAAATTAATAATTTAGGAGGTCTATGTTTTATTCATTTTCACCATCCTAGTAGAAAATGAATGAATAGGTAAATATATGAATTATATAAAGGAATATTTATAATGTAATTCCAATCAGAAATAAAGATGTAATTGAAAATGAGCACCGTCATTTTCTAATACATGTCTTTTCAAACTAAGATGTTCATGGTTTCTATAGAGGGAAGCCTAGAAGAGGAGAGAGCTGATAGCTACCCCAGGATTTACAAGTCTCCTTAACCACTTGAGTGATGCTGCCCCCAAGCTGAAATAGTGTGAAGCCTTGAATTCAATGTTGCTTCTTAACTTTTATACCCACAGGTTCCTCTTCCTCTTGCCCAGGTTCTGTCTTAAAAAGCAACTAAGCATGATGTCGTGGCAGGAGCATCTACAACTTAATTTAGGGCAGGGAGAGAGAGACCCTAGGGGGTAATTACCTAGTAGCCTAACCATGGAGACTGCCATTCCCTCTTCCGTGACTTTCTATAAAATCCTCCTAACAGGTCTCCCTGCCTCTAGCGCTTGCTGTCTGAAACCCATCTATCTTGTCCTTCTGCAAACTATCTTCTTGTGGTTTATAGAAGAAATTGCAAACTTTTTAGCCAAGTAGTTCATGCCAGGCACCATCTGATACTAGCCTGCTTCTAAAGACAAACCTCTTTGCTCATTGCTTAAATATATTCATATTTAGAATTTTCCAAGCTTTTCATGTGTCATCTCCCCTCCCTGAAACCAAGTCTATGCATTTCTTTGTCTTGTAGTAAGATGAAATACTTATTGAATGAATGGATTGATGGATTTCATCCCTGTGTTTCTTTTAATTCCAAACTATTCTATAAATCTTTTATCTTAGGAACATATTTTGTGTTTTACCAGCCATCCTTTGAATTATATTAATTGTTGTTGTTTAGTCAAGTCATATCTGACTTTGTGACCCCAGCCTGCCAGGCTGTTCTGTTCATGGAATTTCCCAGGAAAGAATACTGGAGTGGGTTGCCATTTCCTTCTCCAGGGGATCTTCCCAACTCAAGGATTGAGCCTGCATCTCCTGCACTGGCAGACAGATTCTTTACCACTGATTCACCTGGGAAGTCCTTGCCTATTATTTGGCACTCAGTAAATGCTGGCTTGTGTTAATTATTAATTAGCTAACTCATTGACTAAATCAATGAGCATTTATTGGGTGCCTGTTATGTAGCAGACTCTGCACTAGGCACTGGGGACAGAGACAAATGAGCTTCTGTCCACTATAAGGAGCTTTTAATACAATAGGGAAACAGATGAGAAAATCCCCAATCATTGCTATGAGAGAACACACAAGCAGTGCTGTGCAAGTTCATTGGAAAAATCCAGGTGAGGGTGATTCAGCTAAGTCCGAGGCTCAAGAATTGTTTCCAAGAGGTGACAGTGTTTGGTCTGAGGGCTGTTTATTTGATTCACCTTTTCTCTTCACATCTACTTGGATGGCATTTTTGTTTTGATCATGGTCTCCTACTTAGTAATACTATTCATCCTTTGAATTTTGAGCCATCTTACCATGATTTAAAAGATTTCAGATCCATATTTCAATTAATTATCTTAAAACCTACCTGATATTGCTGGTCAGGCAGGGAAGACCATGGTACACAAGAGCAGTAATATTCCATCTCATGGCCAGCATGCCTTTACAAGGAAAGTTTTCTGATCCCTACTAGAGACTTTGAAATCGACTGGGCGGTTTGAGGAGTTGGCATTATTTAGGAGGGGCTTGGATTTTCTGGTTTTTCTTTTTTTTATTTGTTTTTACTTGTGGCTGAGCTGGATCTTTGTTGCTATGCACAGGCTTTCTCTAGTCACAGCGAGTGGGGGCTACTCTTTGTTGTGTTGTGTGGGCTTCTCACTTCTGTGGGTTCTCTGGTTGTGGAGCACAGGCCCTAGGGTGCTTGGGCTTCAGTAGTTGCAGTAGAAAGGCTCAGTAGTTGCAAAGCATGTCCTCTAGAGCACAAACTCAGTAGTTGTGGTGCATGGGCTTAGTTGCCCTCTGGCATGTGGAATCTTCCCAGACCAGGGATTGAATCCATGTCCCCTGCACTGGCAGGCAGATTCTTTACCACTGAACCACCAGGGAAGTCCTCTGGTCTGTCTTTAATGGTGCTGAGCTGAATCAACTCTCCCTTCTGTTACCGTTGATCCAGGCCTTGTTTTTTGGAAGAGTGAGAACAAGTCACTAGGAGTAGGTGGAAAAGCACTGGGAGAACCAACTTTAAGAAACATCTGGGGACATGGGGGTGGATAAATGATGAAAGCAAGAGACATCTTTTTGGAAGTACATTCTAAGAAAGTTCTCTGTCTCCTCTACAGAGAAGAACTGAGATCATCCCAGGAGTAAGTAAAGAGGAGACATTTACACTGACAAAAAGAGACCAATATCAAAGACTCTTACTTTTAAAAATGAAAGTGAAATTATGATGAGTTTTAATGCAAGTTCTGCCAAAAGAGCTTCACCTTCTAAATGCCAGGTGACTCCTCCCTTACCTCTGCTAGCAGAGCTTTCCTTGTCTTCAGGAAAATGCTATGTAAATATGGTAGAAGTATATTCCTGGATTGTAAAAGAAAGAAAAGGCCAGCTTTAAGTTGCAATATATTGAAAGTTTGTAATCCAAGCACTTTTCTTGGGCTTTCAGTATCTAATCCTTGAAGCCACTCGGTGAAACTCAAAGATTACATGGTAACTTGACTAATTTAAGAGCTGCCAAAAGAAAAAATATAGCCCACCCTTTTCTAAAGAAAAAAAATCCATGAGTCATAAGCCCAAAAGCTCCAGTCTTTAAGGTGCAAATGTAGAAGCACAGAGCAGAGACTACGCAAACTCCTTTGAAACAAAAATAAACCTGATATGCCGAAGGCACAACAATTTGTAACCATCACTCACTAATGGAAGGTCCCTGGATACTCATGAATCTGGGACGGTCCAGACCTGAGTTTTCCATTTTGAGTGGGACAGAGAATCATGAGAATGCTGGAAACCTCTCTTTTCTTCACCTTGCTGTTGATTTGCTTTTGCCAGAAAGACTACTGAAAACACACAAAGCTTTTGGCTCTTAAAATATGAGACCCATTCCTCCTAGGAGCTTTGTTTTCTTGCAAAATATGTTCTGGTCTTAGGTTGCAAAGAAGTGAGACCTCCTGCCAAGACGTGTGCATGCATATTAAGATGGCTGCATTAGCTAATTCATGGTAGTTTGCTATTCTTTTGTAAAATGTGCCATTTTATCCATGTTTTGAGGAGGATGGGTTAGAGCACATTTTGGGGGATTAAGAGCCTGGGTTTTGAGATTAGGCAGGTCTGGGTTTGGGTCTGGTCAATTTGATCAGTAGCTTCACGACCTTAGTCAAGTTTTTCTTCTTCTTCTTTTTTTTTTTTAACGTATCTGCTGCTTCTAAGTTGCTTCAGTCGTGTCTAACTCTGTGTGACCCCATAGACGGTAGTCCACCAGGCTCCCCTGTCCCTGGGATTCTCCAGGCAAGAACACTGGAATGGGGAGCCATTGCCTTATCCAATGCATGAAAGTGAAAAGTGAAAGTGAAGTTGCTCAGTTGTGTCCCACTCTTAGTGACCCCACAGACTGCAAACTACCAGGCTCCTCCTTCCATGGGATTTCCCAGGCAAGAGCACTGGAGGGGGGTGCCATTGCCTTCTCCATTTAATGTATCTAGGAATTGGTTTCTTTATCCATAAAAATGATATCATAACCTACTACATGGGATTTTGCAGAGAATTAAATTAGATAATGGATCTAAATACCTTAGGAAGGTATCTGCTGTATTATCAACATTCAATACATGCAGCTGCTGCTGCTGCTCAGTCACTTCACTCATGTCCGACTCTGCGACCTTATGGACTGCAACCAGCCAGGCTCCTCCTTCTGTGGGATTCTACAGGCAAGAATACTGGAGTGGGTTGCCATGCCCTACTCCGGGGATCTTCCCGACCCAGCAATTGAACCTGGGTCTCCTGCACTGCAGGCAGATTCTTTAGAGATCTCTTCAAGAAAATTAGAGATACCAAAGGAATATTTCATGCACAGATGAGCACAATAAAGGACAGAAATTGTATGAACCTAACAGAAGTATAAGATATTAAGAAGAGGTGGCAAGAATGCACAGAAGAACTATACAAAAAAAAATGTTCATGACCCAGATAACCACGATGGTGTGATCCCTCACCTAGAGCCAGACATCCTGGAATGCAAAGTCAAGTGGGCTTTAGGAAGCATCACTAGGAACAAAGCTAGTGGAGGTGATGGAATTCCAGTTGAGCTATTTCAGATCCTAAAAGACAGTGCTGTGAAAGTGCTACACTCAATATGCCAGCAAATCTGGAAAACTCAGCAGTGGCCACAGGACTGGAAAAGGTCAGTTTTCATTCCAATCCTAAAGAAAGGCAATGGCAAAGAATGTTCAAACTACTGCACAATTGCACTCATCTCACACGCTAGCAAAGTAATGCTCAAAATTCTCCAAGCCAGGCTTCAACAGTACACGAACCGTGAACTTCCAGATGTTCAAGCTGGATTTAGAAAAGGCAGAGGAACCAGAGATCAAATTGCCAATATCCACTGGATCATTGAAAAAGCAAGAGAGTTCCAGAAAAACATCTACTTCTGCTTTATTGACTTCACCAAAGCCTTTGACTGTGTAGATCACAATGAACTGTGGAAAATTCTTCAAGAGATGGAAACACTAGACCACCAGAAATCTGTATGCAAGTCAAGAAGCAGCAGTTAGAACTTCACATGGAACAACAGACTGGTTCCAATTTGGGAAAGGAGTCTGTCAAGGCTGTATATTGTCACCCTGCTTACTTAACTTGTATGCAGAGTACATCATTTGAAATGCCAAGCTGGATGAAGAACAAGCTGGAATCAAGATTGCTGAGAGAAATATCAATAACCTCAGATATGTAGATGATATCACCCTTATGGCAGAAAGCGAAAAACTAAAGAAGCTCTTGATGAAAGTGAAAGAGGAGAATGAAAAAGTTGGCATAAAACTCAACATTCAGAAAACTGAGATCATGACATCTGGTCCTATCACTTCATAGCAAATAGATGGGAAAACAATAGAAACAGTGAGAGACTTTTTTTGGGCTACAAAATCACTGCAGATGGTGACTGCAGCCATGAAATTAAAAGACACTTCTTCCTTGGAAAAAAAGCTATGACCAACCTATTCAGAGACATTACTTTGCCAACAAAGGTCCATCTAGTCAAATCTATGGCTTTTCCAGTAGTCATGTATGGATGTGAGAGTTGGACTATAAAGAATGCTGAGTACCGAAGAATTGATGCTTTTGAACTGTGGTTTTGGAGAAGACGCTTGAGAGTCCTTTGAACAGCAAGGAGATCCAACCAGTCCATCCTAAAGGAAATCAGTCCTGAATATTCATTGGAAGGACTGATGCTAAAGTTGAAGCTCCAACACTTTGGCCATCTGATGTGAAGAACTGACTCATTGGAAAAGACCCTGATGCTGGTAAAGATTGAAGGCGGGACAAGAAGGGGACAATAGAGGATGAGATGGTTGGATGGCATCACCAATGTGATGGACAAGAGTTTCAGTAGGCTCCAGGAGTTGGTGATGGATAGGGAGGCCTAGTGTGCTGCAGTCCAGGGTGTTGCAAAGAGCCCGACATGACTGAGTGACTGAAATGAACTAGGGAAACCCATTCAGTACATAGTAGGTATTATTTTTGCAATTATTGCTCTTTCTACCATCATCTAAAGAACCATGAAGTCTTGCTGAGTCCACATTCTGGTCTAAGACACCAGACTCCTATCATGCTTCTACTGATGGTTTATCGGTGCTTCTCTGTGCATTGAGCACACATGGTGCTGTTATCATGGAATTAAGAATCTTGTGGATCAATGATTGATCTAGCTAATTGTGTGCACTTCCAGGTGAGACAATTAATGGGGACACACTGAAGTATGTCCAACAAAGCTCCCGTAGGATGGAGAAACTGTGTTACATACAGAATGATGAGAAACCTGAAGGTATTTAGCAGAAAAAAGGCTTAGAATAAATAATATAGCCTCTTTCAAATATGTGAAGGGCTTTGTCTCAAAAAGGGATTGAACTAGATTGGAATTCCAGTTCTAGTTCCAGTTCAGTTGCTCAGTCATGTCCAGCTCTTTGCGTGCCCAGCACGCCAGGCCTCCCTGTCTATCACCAACTCCTGGGGTCTACCCAAACCCATGTCCATCGATTTGGTGATGTCATCCAATAATCTCATTCTCTGTGTCCCCTTCTCCTCCTGCCCTCAATCTTTCCCAGCATCAGGGTCTTTTCCAATGAGTCAGCTCTTCACATCAGGTGGCCAAAGTATTGGAGTTTCAGCTTCAACATCAGTCCTTCCAATGAACACCCAGGACTGATCTCCTTTAGGATGGACTGGTTGGATCTCCTTGCGGTCCAAGGGACTCTCAAGAGTCTTCTACAACACCATGGTTCAAAAGCATCAATTCTTCGGCACTCAGCTTTCTTTAAAGTCCAACTCTCACATCCATACATGACTGCTGGAAAAACCATAGCATTAATTAGACTGACCTTTGTTGGCAAAGTAATGTCTCTGCTTTTTAATATGCTATCTAGGTTGGTCATAACTTTTCTTCCAAGAAGTAATCTTCTTTTACTTTCATGGTTGCAATCACCATCTCTCTGCAGTGATTTTGAAGCCCCCAAAAATAAAGCCTGCCACCGTTTCCACTGTTTCCCCATCTATTTGCCATGAAGTGATGGGACTGGATGCCATGATCTTAGTTTTCTGAATGTTGAGCTTTAAGCCAACTTTTGCACGCTCTTCTTTCACTTTCATCAAGAGGTTCTTTAGTTCGTCTTCACTTTCTGCCATAAGGGTAGAGTCATCTGCATATCTGAGGTTATTGATATTTCTCCCAGCAATCTTGATTCCAGCTTGTGCTTCTTCCAGCCCAGCGTTTCTCATGATGTACTCTGCATATAAGTTAAATAAGCAGGGTGACAATATACAGCCTTGACATACTCCTTTTCCTATTTGGAACCAGTCTGTTGTTCCATGTCCAGTCCTAATCTAGTCCAGTCTCAGCACTATTGACATTTGAGGTTAGATAATTGTTCATTGTGGGCGTTGTTTGGTACATTATACAATACTTAGTATTCCTGTCAGTAACATTTGGTAGTTGTGACAACTGAAAATGTCTCTACCAATTACCAAATGTCTTCTGGGGGCACCTCTGTTTGTTTCAAAACCACTGGACTAGGTTAATCTTATAGAACAAAGTAGAACTATGACCAGCTTGTAGAAAAGCCCAATAGGAAGGTGTTTATTCTTTATTACTAATCAGTAAGGTCCCACAACAGAACAGAGGAGCGTCTGGTCATTTTGCATTCAAGCAAAGGCTAATACTATCAGGATTTTTTTTTAAAAATAGAGCGCCTATTCTAGATAGACTATTGGTATTTGTAATTTCCATATTCTTAATTCTCCTATACTCTATGTTTTTTCCTGAAGCAAATTTCATCTTGAATGGGATTTCTTAGCCCATCCTCAGCACACAGTTATAAGTAAAGCACCAATGTGATGGGGAGGACACCAAAACTCTGGGCTTACTGTCTGTGAGTTACTGAACCTCTCTTTCTCTCAGGATCTCATATGCTTTCTCTTGGTCAAATCCAATATTCCATGGTTCTAGAATATTGCTTCCTGTGATGTCAAGCCATTAACTTTTTTCTATCTCTGTTTGTCTTTTATAATTAATGGTGTAATTGCTAAACCCTGAGAAATCCTTACCCACTCAGATCTAGATCTCCTCGGTGAGGTGATTTAAAATCTGAAGAAGAATAAGATAAAATTTTATGAGCTTTGGATGAGATATAAGTGACCATTGCCTTTCACTAGCAAATAAAGGGCATGGGTGAACCTCAAAACTGTTTCCTGAAAAAGCATAATGACGTGCCCATAGAAGGTAATTGATGTAAAGTAATTGGATTAAATAAGATAAAAGTACCCTACAACACAGTGGATTTTATGCCTAGAAACACCATTTACTCTGATTCTTAGAATGTTCCTGATTCCCAATCATTTTAAGATTAGCATCATTTTTTGTGTGTGTATATAGTCTCTAAAATGATTATGTTATATTATGATAGGTCCTTCTTGTCATGTAGCTCTCTGACCACATCATTCTAATATTAAGAAATAACATCTGTATACTTTCACATGTGTATGCGTGATCAATCGTGTCTGACTCTTTGTGACCCCATGGACTGCAGACCGCCGGGCTCCACTGTCCATGGGATTCTCCAGGCAAGAATACTGGAGTGGGTTGCCATTCTCTTCTCCAGGAGATCTTCCTGGGCCAGGAATTGAATATGTGTCTCTTGCAGCTTCTGCACTGGCAGGTGGATTCTTTACCACTGAGCCATACTTTTGTGTAAAACTGGCTAAATGTGTCCATTGCAAAGATAATAAGCTGATGTTCAAAGAGGATAATTACAAGCTATGATAGTCAGATCCACAGTTGCTTCTTCCAGTTGAATTAGTCATAGCATCAGCCTAACATGTATTCACTCCTGAGGCCCAAGAGAGCTGCCCAGTCTGAAACCACACTTGAGGAAGATCAGACAAATAAACCAAGGATAGAACTAAACCAAACACTGACTGACTAGAGATAAGAAAGAGATCATGACAAGAGGAAGGAAATGTGTGACATTCACAAGCAAGGATGTCACCCACCCTTATATCTATTATAGGTGGTCCATTAGCTTTCTTAAATTGACTCAGAATTGGCTAGGCTGTTTGATGCTTCGGTAACAAATGACACCCAAATTTCAGTGGTTCCCAACAATAAAAGTCATTTCCTGCTCATACTCATCTTGGGTCCATGTTAATACTACTTTGTGTTGTCTTCACTCTAGGACCCAGACTAATAGAGCAATTCCTCTTTGGGACACTGCTGGTCATTAAGCAGAAGGAAAAAGAGAGCCTGGGGATTACATACTAGCCCTAAAACTTCTGCATGTCAGTCACTTTCCGCAGTTTTCACTGGTTAGAGTCGGATGCAGGGCCAAGCCCTGTCCATAAGGAACTGAACTATGATTTTCCTTCAGGGAGGGGGCTGTGTATATTAGGAAACAGTAACTTATGTTGCCATAGTTATTTTCTTGCAGAATTCATCACTGCTCAGAGACAAGCTGAATGATATAAGCCTGAAAAATGGAGGCACACCTGTGTGTGTCCGTCCACAGATGGAGAATTAGGAAGCAGTTTCTTGGTCTGATCACCCCCCTTTTCCTCCTGCTGAGTGGGTGGGGAATCTGAAGCTCTGTTACCTTTTCCACAGCCTCCTGTTAACTTGGGGAGAGAAGACACTGGCTATGCACCCCCAGTGGAGTGGAGAGGACAGCTGCTAACGGAAATACCGTGTTTTCTCCTGTAGTTCCCCTGTCAGTGCATCTATGACTGTGTGGCCACCTTGCTAACTAACCACTTGTAGAGATGTTTAGAAATTCATGTGTCTAGCCTTATTACAGCCAGATCATTCCACCAGAGCTGAGCACACGCATATGCCACCAATGAGCTGCTATCTGTCTAGTTAGTTTGCTTTGCGGGCTTCTTTCCTTCCAGCCCCCATTGCTTATGACATGTGTGTTGTTGAAATGGTGTCAGAGTGAAAAAAATCTCTCCTTGACTGAGAGAAAAATGGGCAAATGTGGCATGGAACGTGACTGTATAAATTTCCTATGTTGCCTTCATCCCTTGCATTTCAGGAAAACAGCTCGTTTAGATGTTCTATTCACTGTGCATCAAAATGCAGATTTGTCTTTCTTTTTTTCTGTGTCATAAAACAGCAATGCCTCCTGAGTATTTGGTAAGCTGCAACTCTGCGAAAGCTCCCAAGCAACCCCCAACAACAGACTTGGAGCTCTAAGAGTTGATGAGGTCAAACGCTAAGTGGCCGCCTGTTTAGGCAGCCAGAGGACAGATTTAGATTTGAAGTTATCATCTATAATCTACTAAGTTCATGATTTTATGATATGATTAGGCAGGCTCTTCTCTGCCATGGCCTAAAAATAAGATCATGCAATGGAAACTGAATTCATTGGATGTATAAACAGCCCTCGCTCTGAGATGGGGCTTTCTCTGGGTCAGATTTCTTGTGATTGGCAGGAGATTGTGACAGCTCATATTGTATGTTCCTAAGAGGAGCCTGGGTAGAAATGGTCAATTAGAACTGCCACTCAGCTTCTTCTAGCATTGACTGCTAGTGGACTGCCACTTGGGCTCTGGACTAGCTGTTAAAATGGGGAAATCCTGCTCTCCATTGTCATTGGGTTAACTGGGGTGATTCCAGGAAAATCTTAATTGCATGCCTATGTACCTAACATTATAAAACAGCAAAAAATGAGGCAACTCATGCTGTGGGATAGAATTAGCCATCCTCTAGTGCAGGATTTTTTTGAGCAGAATATTTCTCTTGATTTTTGTCACAGCCACAAAAATGGGTCTGCCTCTCACCCCCACTATCATAGCTTTCTTCTCTCTGTGCAAAGATCTTTCCTCACTCCCACTACACGCAGACATGTTCTAGCAGAGGATGTAGTGACACAGACATGCACATGGCTTGCCTCTCCCCTTCCTGCTTCCAGCACCCTGAATTCAAGGTGAATGAGGTCTGTCTAGAGAGCAGCTGGCTGGAGCTATCCCTGTGCTGATTTTTTTCCCCTGACTTACAAGGGATGTTGCCAAGTCATTCACCTCACCCTGCATGCCTTGTGATGTTGTAAAAGCAAATAGAAGGAGAGAGTTCAGTCCAATTTGGGAAACTTGACAAACAGGTGGGAAAGACAAACACAAGTCTTGTCAATGCCATTGGGAAGAAAATGTCATTGTGCTGAAGGTGAGCTAGAGAGAAGGCTGAGTTTGGACAAAGAAACGATTAGGAAAGGGAGAAGAGAAGAGAGAAGGGGAGAGGAGAAAGAAGGTAAGAGAGGGGAAGAGGGAGGGGAGAAAAAGAGGTAAAAAGCATTCTAATCAAGAGGGGTAGGTAAAATGAAGCAGAAAGATTCTCACATGTGTCAAAATGACCTTTCTTGGATCCTTTCCTCCAGATTGAGTTGAGAGGAATAAGGAAGTACCTAGATAGATAGGGCATGGAGTGAACTTGGGCAGGGCAATGGGTGAGCAGCCAATCTCGAAATAGATTCTGAGGATGTAGAGTGTCTTGGAACACTTCTTCCATGGGCCCCCTCCTTTCTGTAAGTCTGAGTTCACTCTGCAATCTCCTGAGACTCAGCTGAAAATGAGGCAGCAGAGAACCACCCACCAGGGGTGTTGGCTGACACCTCCCTTATGTCCTATTTTCCAGGTACTGCTGAAATCGTCTCTCAGTCCAGGCTGGAATGGACTGGAGGCCCTTCCCCACCAAGTCGCTCATGCAAGAGGGAGATCCTGCAGCCAGTCTGCCACCCTATTCTGTGTGGTCTAGTCTAGAGAGTCACTTGTGGCAACTCATTTAGAACAAGAGCTTATTTGGGATAATTCCATCAGAACATAAGTGCTCTGTCTTCTCAAATACATGTGGCTCTACTGGGGACTTTGGTGGCTCATTTCAACAACCAGTACTCCTGGAGTTCTATGAAAAAAGAGGTTAAAGCTCAAAAGAAACTAGAGGCTGATCTGCTGTTTTGTAGGAATTTACACTCGATTCAAAGAGGGATGACCAGATCACATGAAAGAGCAAAAGGTGGTTGAGGGCATATACTGAAATGTTGAAGTCGTGGCCAGACTTTTAGAGCCCTTTGAGATCAGAGAGAGTGGGGTCGCTCAGAGATGTCCCTTGGAAGAGCTGGGACTTGGGTTCTGAGGAGAGGACTAGACTGAGGAGAGGAGTCAGGAGTGCATCCTAGGTCAGGCTGAGGCAGCTGGAGCAAGCTGTGTAAACTGGGAGTGACACAAGTCTGGGGGATAAAAACTCAAGACTTGGAAAGGAAGTATTAACATATGAGAGTTGAATGCTAAGTGCTAGGGTTTCCCATCCTCAACATGATAAAAGACTCAGTCTTTGAATTAGAGACTCAGACTTTTATAATACTTATTGAGTGACTATTAAATGCTTGGGACTATGGCGGCCCTTGTATATGTGAAAAATCTAAGGATGATGCCAGAACACAAGAGCTCCTCAATACCTAGGTTTGGGTATGATTGGTTTATCTTTGGAATTATGGGGAATTTTCTTTTTCATTTAGTAGTGGAGGAAAGATCACCAAGGTATGTTGGAGCAAGAATTGTCTCTTACTGTTGTTTGGGGTGAATTGGAAATGGCAGGGAGTATGACTAGAGCTCTAGGCACCAACATTTATCTGCTTCTGGAGAAGTTGAATCTAATTTTCCAAAATCATCTTGAAATCAAAATGTTCAAAACAAAAATCCAACCCCTTTCCCTCAAAACTTAATCTCTCTCCCAATCTTTTCAGACTTTCTGAAATAGTGACATCTCATTCAGATTCTAAGTATCAATGGTGCATGCGTGTGAGAGAGGATTGAGAACTGAAATATATAGAATATATTTTATATTTATAAGAAGTAAATATCAAGTAAGTAGCATTGTTGCTAAAGAGGAAACTGGAGTCATTTACAGATGAAGGATTAATATATTATACCAAACTCACATCAGGACATTTAGAAAATAGGAAAGAATAAAGCTGGGAAGGGATCTTAGAGTTAATACATCATGAAAATCATGGCAGACAGTAAAAGAGGTATTTTCTCATGACACCTGGCTTCTTAAAGGTCAAGAAGAATTAATGGTAGCTCAAAGGTTAGGCCACAATTGACTTAAATGCACTTCTGGGACATGGTCCCAGATGAGAACACCAGTTTTGTTTCACTTAGAGAGGAAAGGATTAGGACTTCCTGATTTAGAACATTCCAGTCTGTGAAGGGGTTCATGGGCTAACAAGGAGAAGTTGCTTTCCGTCTGGAGATGATGCCAGGAAGGACTTAGATATAAAGAAGACATTTGTGACAGGGTGGATCACAAGTTGTTGAAATACGACTTCTCTGAAAAATTCCATGAGTTCTATTTTGTAATTCTGTCTGCCTTCTCTTCTGTCTCAACTGTCTATCAAGTCAGCATCCTTTTATCATTTCTTTGCTTCTGAAATGTCCCTTTGGATGTAAGAAGCTTTGACATATCAAGTTTGTAAGGGGACATTCCATTGCAATTCTTTGTACTTTGCACCACCATCCACTCCTGTATACTAAGTATGTTTTGAGCCACTGCAGTGTGACAGGCAATGTCAACACTAGACACTTAATTCATCTGTACTTACTTAGTAGCAGTTGGCAAAAGCTGTGGGGGTTAGCATTGAAGAAAGCAGACACAGGCCTGCCTTCATGGAGCTTACACTTCAGTTGACACAGCAGAGAGATATACACCTGAATGTGTTGTATGATAGATAATGGTCAGTGCTAAGAGTATGTCAAGGCTGTATATTGTCACCCTGCTTATTTAACTTATATGCAAAGTACATCATGAAAAATGCTGGGCTGGATAAAGCACAAGCTGGAATCAAGATTGCTGGGAGAAATAGCAATAACCTCAGATATGCAGATGACTCCACCTTTATGGCAGAAACTGAAGAAGAACTAAAGAGCTTCTTGATGAAAGTGAAAGAAGAGAGTGAAAAAGTTGGCTTAAAGCTCAACATTCAGAAAACTAAGATCATGGCATCTGGTCCTATCACTTCATGGCAAATAGATGGGGAAACAGTGGCAGAATTTATTTTTTTGGGCTCCAAAATCACTGCAGATGGTGACTGCAGCCATGAAATTAAAAGATGCTTGCTCCTTGGAAGAAAAGTTATGACAAATCTTGATAGCTTATTAAAAAGCAGAGACTTTACTTTGCCAACAAAGGTCCACCTGGTCAAAGCTATGGCTTTTCCAGTAGTCATGTATGGATGTGAGAGTTGGTCTATAAAGAAAGTTGAGCACCAAAGAATTGATGCTTTTGAACTGTGGTGTTGGAGAAGATTCTTGAGAGTCCCTTGGACTGCAAGGAGACCCAACCAGACCATCCTCAAGGAAATCAGTCCTGAATATTCATTGGTAGGACTGATGTTGAAGCTGAAACTCCAATACTTCGGCCACCTGATGCAAAGAACTGACATGTTTGAAAAGACCCTGATGCTGGGAAAGATTGAAGGCAGGAGGAGAAGGGGACAACAGAGGATGAGATGGTTGGATGGCATCATTGACTCAACGGACATGAGTTTGAATAACTTCCGGGAGTTGGTGATGGACAGGGAGGCCTGGTGTGCTGCAGTCCATGGGGTCGCAAAGAGTCAGACACGACTGAGTGACTGAACTGAACTGAGGTATTGGATGGTGGCTGTGACTCTCTGTATTTTATGTGGCTGATCTGGGAAGGTCTTTCTGAAGAGTTGGCCTTTGGCCGAGGTCTGATGAAGCAAGAAGAATGTCCCGGTAGACCTCTGGGCAAAGAACCTCCCAGGCAGAGAGAGAGGTCAGTGTCAGAGTTCTGAGTGGGCATATCCTTGGCCTCTTCAAGAGATAGTTGCAGGCCATGTGGCTGAACCTGGGGAAGGAGAGGCATGGAAGGCAAGGGTAAGTTCAGGTGACATCAGGCCTCATGCACTTGTTGAGCATTTCTGGTTTTATTCTAATATAATGGACAATTGTTGGAGGGCTTTGAATAGAGGAATGATATGTCTTGACATATGTGGAGAATAAGGTGGGACAGAGTAGAAGCAGGAAGCATAGGGAAACCAATGAAGCCCATATCTTTGAAGAAACCACAACCTAACACGGAAACAGACATGCCCATAGGTGTTCAGAGTACAGTGCTCAGAGGAAGAATCAGGAGAAGAATGTCAAAGGGTGATGGATACCTCAAGGAGGTAGAAATGAATTTGGCCAGAGGGTCCAAGGAGGATCCCAGAGAGAAATCACATCCTAAATGCATCTTGAAGATGAGAATTTCTCAGATGGAAGAAAACAGAACAAGCACTGCTGACTGAAAGAGCAGTGGCTACAAAAGGATGGGGCTAGGCAGAGAGAAAGTCACTTGTTTGAAGGACACCAAGCAGTTCAGGAGGGCTGGATGTCTGTGTCTCAGGTGACCATGGTGATTAGCAAGAAGGGTGGTTGGAAAACCTAAATAATGGCAGACTCTGGACAGCCTCAGCTGTTTGTGACCTTATTGTACAGGCAATGCATTACGAACCACTAGAATTGTGAGTGGGGCTTCCGAGGTGGGGCAGTGGTTAAGAACCCACCTGCTAATACAGGAGATGCAAGAAATGCAGTTTCAATTCCTGGGTTGGGAAAATCCCCTGGAGTAGGAAATGGCAACCCACTCCAGTATTCCTGCCTGAAAAATTCCATGAACAGAGGAGGCTGGTGGACTATAGTCTCTGGGGTCACAAAGAGTTAGACCCAACTGAGCTCACACTCACACACGCACACAGAATTGTGACTAGAGGAATAAGTGATGACATTTGTAAAAAGGGACTATTTCTATGTCCTTTAAAACAAAGAATTTGGAACATGCAGAGGTGAATTCAAATCTTGGCTGGAATAGGTAGTACTTGTGTAATCATAGCTAAGTTTTTAATATCTCTTAGCCTTGGCTTTCTTGTTTATAAAATGAGAAAAGTAGCATCTACTTCAGGAGAGTTATGAAGATTAGATTTTTAAAAGTGCTTAGCATAATGTCTGGTCCATAATATGGCATCATGTACTAAAGAGTTACTTCTATTATTGCAAAGAGTTGGAGTGGAGAGAGATGGGAGGCAGGCATACCATTGAGGAGACCATCCCATTAATGAAGGGGACCCATGTCAAGGGCCCTATCTCTGGTAGCAGGAGAGATGGGGATAAAAAGGAGATTCAAGAAATATTTACAGACTGATTGACAGAGTCTGATGTCTATGGGAGTTGAGATATCAGGAAATGAAAATGTCTCCAAAACTTCTAGCTTATATTCATGGGGATTGTTGTGTGATGTGATTATTATTAAGACCTGAGAGAATGAAAGAGGAATATAATATCCAAGGATTTCTTCATCTCTCTAGCAGAATGTTGCTTTACCATCCTGCTCAAACAACTCTCCATGGAAAAGAGATAGTTTCTTCCAGAGCAACTTAAGAACTACCAAGAAGAAGTAATGGGCATGAAGTTAAAAAAATATGGTTATCCACTACAGTGTCTTAGATTGGGCTTTTCTAATGGACAATGGAGACATCTTATATATTTTATTTATTTATATTTTAAATAAGAGGGCTATCCTGGTACTACTGATAAACAGATATTTGTAAATAGTCTTTTATGCTTGGGTTGAAATTGGTGATGAGGTTGATCATGTTGACACTGGTCTTTTGTAAGATGATAGACAACTGTCTACACTTGGAGAGTCTTCCAGGAGGCACTGATAGACTTAGATAAACTCCTGTCGGCCTCCCCACTGCTGTGCTTCCATGCCAGCTCTGAGGTCTAACGCTACTGCATTATGAAATGAGTGATCACAGATGGTGCCTCGTGCGTTTAGCACCACCTCTCAACTCAGTTCCAGAGGTTGTAGAAATTGCTGTATAAAAAAATGACATTTCTTTTTACTCAGGGATTGCCTTTTAAATAGTAGCATCTCAGGTAATATTGTAGGGTTCTCTGGATAGGCTTCAGGAGAGGTACATAGACAGGGGAGATGGTAAGGCAGTTATAGACAGCGGCCCAGAGAAAGGTCTCCATTCTTCCTGTTTCCCTGAGTCAATGCAAGCTGAACACTTACCCTGTGGAGCTGCATCGCACACATATTTTTCCCTGGATAATTTCTCTGATAGCAAAGAATCAAGTTTATACTAGCCTAAGACACATTGCAAACAACAGTACTTCCTGGACTGAGTATGAGTAATTAGCTGTGAGAGGCATGACCGTTTGGCCCCCAACCCATATTGACATTTTAAGACTTATTATAGAAATCCACATAGTGTTCATAACATAAAAAGCTAGCCCTTTAATGAACATCTTATCTGGGAAGCCCAGCTACAATATATTTCTAGAACCTCATAATGATCACGTTTACTTTATGCTTTGGTGCTCTTAAGCTAAAAAGAGGTGGGGGTAGGGTGGGGAATGGATGGAGAAAAATGTTAATTTAAGTTCTGTGGTTAAGACCAAAGCAAAAACTCCACAGTGTTGCCATGTTAGAGTGGACTGCAAAGCAAATACAAGGACTTATTTCTCATAAATATTCGGCAACATCCCTGCGTTTTCCTTGAAGTGGCAGCAAATCCAGGAATGGAAGGTCTTGTGTTCCACAACTGCTTTTGAGCATTGTTATGCTTGGGCATAAATTACAGAAGCCACGATTTCAACCACAGTGGAAAAGACCATAAAGATTTCTGCCCCTTATTAACTACTGTGGGACCACTAGGTTTATGAATGGAGTTAAAACTTCTGAATAGGAACAAAAATGTGGTAAATACTCTCAAAAGCACTATGAAGAAATTTTTCACAGTAGTGGTGCCCAGACTGGGGGTGGGGCAGAGGAAGGAAAGAGAGAGAGGGAAGAGAGAGAGAAAGAAAAGGAATAAAAACTCCACAGGTCTCCCCAAGCCTGGCGGCAGTCACCCTCCTGTCATGGCAAATAGAAGTGCCCTTTCTGTGCTAAGTAAATTAACTTAATTCTAAGTTGTATAAGGCCCCAGAAAGTATAAACCAAATGTTTTGTGCCAAGGTCTGAAATGTCTCCATTGGAAGTTCATGGAAACAAGAACTATCTTTTTAAAAATCAGAACTGAACTGGTTGGAACTTGTAACTGCCCAAAACAGAGCCCCAGGGGCCAGTGGTTAAAAATATGATTTTTATAAACAAATTTGACATTGAAACTTAATGCAAAATCTTATGCATATAGTATCACTTATGTGTGCAACTTGCTTAAGAGCTGCAAGAAAAAGGAAGTAAAATTGACCAGTAACCTTTTGTTTAGCATTTTCAACTGTCTATATTTTGAAGTGAACAGTGGTGCACCCTTAGCCCTCCAGGATTAGGAATCTATTGGCATTTTCCTCTGAAATTTTTATGCATATTTTAAGAAAATTCAGTTCTAAGTGTATGCTGTAAATATAAAATATCCTGGGTGCAAAATTTTACCTTGCTGCAGAATTCCTTGGGGTGTCACCAAATTCATTATGCTGAATTGAACTTAAGAGAAACATTATAAACTACACTTAACTAAAGTCCTTCCTCACCCTCATACTTACGTGTTGAAGATAGAGGTAGTTTCTTTTCCCTCTGGAAATTTATTGGCCAATAATTCCCTCACTCCAATTCAATCTCCTTTGGCACAAAACACTAGTTGTTAATATTGTTTTAAGCCTCACCCTCTTGCTTCCTTGTCTCTTTGGTTAGATCTGCTCTTAATATGCCACTTTGCAAGTTTAATTAAAATCATACAGCTCAATCCAATGAGTTTGGGTGACACTGGATAGCAATGGTGATTTCAAGAATTATGACAGAGACATAAAACCTCTCTTAGAGTTGGATGGTTGGTTTACCAATAATTCAGATGGAAAAGACTGTTTCTTAAAACCATAAATATTTAACATGATTACGACTCATTTGCTCTTAGATCCATTATTCCAGAAGATCATGTACTGCTCCCAAGAGTGTTCTGAAACGCCTGGTTCTGATTTGAGTTTGGATCATCTTCCTCGTGTGTGAGGTCAATGTGTGTATGTAGTGTGACCCACACGCCATTGTCTCACTTCATCCCCTTTGAAAATCCAAGTTGGTAGTTTGCCAACCTTTCCCCTCTTCATTCTCAAGCTTACAAACATTCTTGAGTCTTTAAGATGAGGAAGAGGATTTTGTTGTTGCTTATTTGCATGTTGCTTTCATTGCTGAAGCAGTGGAAGTAAAATTAGCTCTGTGTGCCTGAAGGGTCAAGGATGGATAAAGGATGGCCTGGTGCAATTTGAGCTTTGGAAGAGATTTACCAGATGGGATGATTTTTGAAGAGGTTTGGTCATTATCTTGGATGTGGTACATGTAGTACTTTCTGCATGATTTCTCTGAAGTGATTAACCATTGTATTGCTTTTTATCCACAGTGCATTCTGTGATCTTCTTAGAAGCGTGTGTGCTATGCTTTGTTCTACTCTATTAATTATATGGGGTATCCTCAAATCTTTCCTCTATTGTTTTGCTATTAAGGATTAACAAAACATTTTCTTCAGCTGACTATTCACTTGTAAGACCATGTCCTTCTCCTTCTCAGAGCCACTGCTCTATGCCCAGAGAGGAATATTTTTGGACTCTATAACTTTATACCTCTAAAATATTAAGAAGAAACCCTCTAATTAAAAATACAATACGATTTCAACCACAAAGGAGATGTTAAATTCCATTTTGACATCTGTTGGAATGGAGGGATGACAAAATGGAATTTGACATCATGAGATTCACTTGCACCCACATAAGTCTGATATTGGGAGGTGAACTAAGGACAGAGGGCCATTTTAGTTCTAAATATTGCTGGGTTTTGTGGGAATCAGCCAAACCCTAAATGCTAGAAGACCATCTCTTCAGATTAAATTGCAGTGGATAAATATCCAACTCTGGTTCGGTTTACACTCAGATATTTTGTTTTCATTCTCCCAAGTTCCTAGTAGTTACAGAGATGCTGGCAAAGGGATAAAGGCTTCATGCGAATGTATCCTATTCAGAAATATCCCTGAATGATCACTGCCAAGGTTTTAAAATTTGTTGTCCTGAAAAATTCAGGCCTGTGTTTTGGTCAAGGTTGGGACAAAAATTATTAACTTTTCCCTGTATATCATGTGAAATCATGCCTGGCTAAGTAATTTACTTGCATTAGAAAACCAAGTGGGGAACTTGTCCCACTTCCACCCGATCTTCTCATTGGATAGTTTAGCGCATCTATAAATTCACTTTGATGAGTTCAAACAGAATTTCATATGTGCAGGAGAATCAAATATCACGGCCTGATTGTTGCCTATCTGACCTTGAATGTAAAATGGGTGTTAAGCCATAATTTTTGGGCCTCTCCTTTGTGCAATATAATGAACAGTCAGAAAGGATTTATTTTAAAATACATTTCCCAAGTACCATTGAGAACCACTTTAAATTACTTCCTATTTTCTGTGCTTACTACCTTGCAAACACTGCTGATACTTGGGAGAATATTTTTCTACTTTCTAGGGCCAACAGAAAATTGGATCCAGCAGAGGTATCCACGCTGATAGTTCATGTTGGATTCAGACTTAAATGTTTTTGGAAAACATGAGTGGTCATGTTAAATTTCTATAGTCCATGTAACTCTCACATACACCAGTTGATGAAGCCTAGCTTGTTTTAAAAATAGCCTACAATGTATGGCTGTTGCTTCTTATTTAAGAGGGAAATATGTGTTTCTATAGGATCTAGTTCTGGATAACTATCTTCCTATTTTATCCTAAAGTGTCAAGGCAGTAATTAAGTTTGGATACTTTCTATCATTGTGACTTTTGGTATTAAAAACCCATAAAACTCTGAAATAAAAATATTAATCTATCTTACTGTCAGACCTTAGGCTGATGCTCCTTATTTGACTTTTTCCTTCTTTCTTTAACTCCTTTAAACAGTGTCTTAGGATTAGAAAATGCATCTGTGCCTTTTTCAGCTGAAGAATAACAGAAAATTTACCTTTATTAATCAGGGTTATGTTTAACTTTAAAATTTTTTGGCACAGATTTTTATCATTTGTTTGGGTATTTTTTCTGCAAAAACCCCTTTTCTTCTTTGATGTAGACAAAATTAAACAGTATAGCCAAAAAAAATCCCACCAAGATGAATATATTATTCATTCTTATTTCTACTACTCAGAGGAAAAATGTTTTTAACATTTGGTGTATATGCTCTAGTCTTTTTAAAAATGAATATTTATTTTTCAAAAAAATGATGTCATATTACAAAGGTATTAGGTAACATTTTATTCATGACACAATAATTCTCTATATTTTCACTGATGCTTTCTTATACAACATATGATTATAATTGAAGCATAGTTTTTCATGACACAGTCATAACATAATTTGTTTAGCCAATTACATATTTCTATTCTTTTAGGTCATTTTCAATGTATTGCTGGTTATTGATACAGTAATTTTTATTTTAAATGTTATCAATTTGACTTGTGTGGTTAAAACAGTCAATTAATTAAATTTACTGGCTAGAAATTAACCAAGAAATTTTAGCTACTTCTTTTATTTTTCATTTTTCTATCATGTCATTTGCCTATTTTTCATATTATCTTTTGCTTATAATTTGCAGCAATTACAAACAAATGCTTTTCATATGTTTGTGATAAAAAATCCTTTAGAAAATTTTGACTTTTTAAAACATACTTGCTCAAATTTTGTTTGTTTTCTTTTTAAGACTTTTGCCATAAGTTCAAATTTACAATGTTTTCAACCACCGCAAAATTGTGTGTATTTTAACCTATAATTATTTTTAGTGGCTTTATGGTTGTTTGCTTTTAATTTAAAACTCAACTTATTTCTAATTTATTTGTGATATGCTATGAAATTTCTTATTTTTTAAATGTTAGGCAGTTATACCAATGAAATTATTAAGGAATCCATCCTTTCTACACATACAAGAAAGTTAATAGTTGTTCCTTATTTTCACATTTTTAAAGCTTGTACTCTTTTTTATTTCTTGTTTTATTACAATAGAACTTGAAGAATAGAAATAAATTTTGAAATATTAGGCTTATCTTGTTTCTGAATCTAATGGAAATGATTCCAATATTTCACATTATTGTGATATTGTTTGTGTGTGCTATGATAGACTTTTTAACATTTAATAAATTGCCTTATTAACCTATCTAGCTATATTTTAAAGTCAAGAATGAATGTTAACTATTATTAAGTTCTTCTATGTCACCTATCAGATAATAGTGTTTTCTAACACTTTGATTTTGCTGTTGTACTTATTTTCTAGAAACAAAGGTCATTTGCTCATAATTTATCATTCTTTTAGCGTAACATTAGATTCAATTTGGTAGAGGTTGTGTGTGTATGCTTCATCCATGATACCTGGTTTTATAATCAGAGATACAAGAACATTAGAAAATGAAAGGGATTTCCATATTTTTGATGCTCAGAAATTAAATAACATAGAAATAAAATTCTTGAAGTTTTGAAAAACACTATTTTTTGTTGTTCTTTCTGACTGATCTGCAGAGAGTGGAATGCACCAAATGGAATGCATTTGATCTTTTATGTGCAGTTCAAATGCATATACTCATGTAACTCACACCCAAATCCAGACCTAAAACATTTCCACCATCCCAGGAGGTTTTGTCACGTGACTTTCCAGACTGCTCCACCTCACAGTGGCGTGTGCTTTGATTTTCATCACCTGCCTGTTCTTGTACTTCATATAAATTAAATCATACATTTGAAATTCATGTTGTTACATATATTCATGATTCATTACTTTGCATTGCCAGGTCATAGTTCATTGTATGAATATGCACCAATTTTTTCATCTAGTTTCTTCTTGATGAAATATTAGTTCTTTCCTGTTCTAAGTCCTTATAAGTAGAGTTACTTTAAACATTCTTCTACAAGTTTTCCTACAGTAATCTATAAATACCTAATAGTAGAATAATAGAGCAAGTAATGAGTTTAACTTTATCAGAAACTACCACTTTTCCAGAGGATATAACTTCTGCACTTCTGCCAGCATTGTATATGAATTCCATTTGATCCACATCCTCATTAATATTTGACATTTTCAATTGTTTTCATTTTACCATTCTAATTTTATGTGAGACAGTATGTCATTGTGATTTCAATTTGTATTTTCTTGATGACTAATGATATTAAGCCATTAATATTAAGTCATTAAAATGACTAAGTCATTTTATGTGCATTTTTGCCATTTGTATATCTTTTGTGAAATGTTTATTGAAATATTTTGCCTATTTTTAAGTTGAGTTGTTTGTCTTTTTACTATAAAGTTGTAGGAGCTCTTTATATATTATGTATACAAATCCTTTGTCAAACATATGCACTACAAATATTTCTTCCATGTCTTCAGTTTGTTTACTCATTTCTTAATATTTTGATGTAATATGTCTTAAACAGAATATTTCAAAAATGTATCTTTTTTGCATATATTTAGTCATCTTTTATATTTTGATATTTATTGATTTTATTTTATTTATTAATTTGATATTTCATTATTAATATGAAGTAATTTCAATTTTAGTTTTCTGTTTGAACAAATTTATTTAGAAACATGATTTTAAAACTCTAGTTTTAGGAGTTAATTTATATTTTACTTTTAGCCTGTTTGTTCCTTTTCTATCTCTGTTTCATTATTTCTGATTTTTTAAACTTTCTATGATAGACATTGTGATGCACACTTCAGACTCTCTTTTAGGAGTGAAAAAATACATTTATTCCTGCTGAGACTGAGGCAGGTAAATAGCCTTTCAGCTATCACAATCCCTGGGCTTCCCTGATGGCTCAGTGGTAAAGAATCTGCATGCCAATGCAGGAGATGCAGGTTCAATCCCTGGATAGGGACGATCCCCTGGAGCAGGAAATGGCAACTCACTCCAGTATTCTTGTCTGGGAAATCCCATGGACAGAGGAGCCTGATGAGCTGCAGTCCATGGGGTCGTAAAAAAGCTTAACACAACAGCAACATCACAATTCTTGGAGACGGTCACCATTGAAAGGCTGTCCTGCCCAATGCCGCACTCCCTTCTCTGGGGAGCCAAATTCAAAGACTGGTCTGTGTTCTCTAGCTCACAGCTCTGTTACTCCCTCGTCCAATCCTGGCTCCTTTCCTTCTCCCCCATAAATGGTGAACCTCCTAAATGATAATCTCCATCTTAGAAAGTGCCTCTCTGTGTGCTATATCTGCTGAGATTGGTGTGTGTGTGTGTGTCTGTGTGTGTATATGCGTGTGTATGCATGTATATGCATATAACCAATTAAATGACTGAATCTGTAATTTTACAGGGATATTGTAAAAATAAAACAAAACCAAACATAAACAAAGATAGCAACAAAAGCAAAGTATATTTCTATTCTTTCACTGGAGGATACAAAGCCTGATATAGTTATTAGACCAAGTATCCATATTATTAGATCTTTTTTATATTTATGTTTTGCTACTTGATTCAATCAAAGGTTATCTGAATTCTCTTCTATTGACTTAAAAAAATTTATTTGTGAATATTTGTTTTATATTTTATATCATATTTTGATATAATAAAATTACCTATGTGGCAAATTATAGTAATGCATTTAGTAACCCTGTATTGGCATTAATTAACTGTGTCTCTTTCTGTATTTTTGCCTTGATATTTTATATGATGTTACTGTTGTAACTCTTTCATTTCTTTTTATTTATATAATCTGCTTTGTTCAACTTTTTACAGTTAACTTATTTATATGTTTTTTAGATATGTTCCTGTTAATTGGAGCAGTTAAATTATTTTCTTCAAACTGAATGTTTTTAAAAAGGGGCTATTTAACACTTTTATACTTGTTAAAACTGCTATGTTTGTCCTTCTGTCACTTTTTATAATTCTTTTAATAGTGCTTTCTTATATTTTATTATTTTCTGAAATTCAAGATATCAGCCATATTTTCTTTGCTATATTAATTTTGTGTATTAGGAAGAGTGCATTTTGTTTTAATTCAGCTATTGATTACTTTTCAATTGTTCAAAATCATGCTTTAATCTATTTTGTTTCAATTTTAGAGTAAAAAATTATAGTTTTTAACCTCTTACTATGTAAAAGGGGGCATTATGCAAATTTTTATTTCTTCTCGTCTCCTCTATTTTTGGATTTTGGCTCCTGTACATATAATATGTAATTTCCAATCAATAATATTGTTGAAGTTTTATCATCTATATTACATATATTTTTCTTAAAAATAAGTTAAGTTCTTAAATTTGTCCATGGTTTCACAGATTATTTCTTTCTTCCTTATAATCTTGTATCTTTTCACCTTCAAGATGTTTTATTCCTACTGTAATATTTGTAATTTCATCATACTGTTCTTATTTTTTTTTTTACCATGTGCTACCTTTTCACTTTATTTTATTCATATGACTTTTCCACTCCTGTTCCATAGAATTCATATCTTATACTTGAGCATAAACATATACTGACATAATTAGAGATATTTTCTTTCTTTTGCTATTCCAGAGTAATTTTTCCTAATTCTCAAAGGCAAGTGATTTGTTTTTCAATTCTCTGTGTCTTGGAGCTACTATTATATTGATTCAGATATAGTTTTGATTATGGGTTCCATAATTTTGATTCTTTGAATTTTAACCTCAAACTAAAACTCAGAATAAACTCTTACCTGGTATCTTCAACTCTAACTTTTGTATTTTAAATCTAACTGGAACCGCATATGGTAATTAAATATAGTGCTTGACTTTTTGTGACTCCATGGACTGTAGCCAGCCAGGCTCCTCTGTCCATGGAATTTTCCAGGCAAGAGTACCAGAGTGGGTTGCCATTCCCTTCTCCAGGGAATCTTCTGAACCAGGGACTGAAGCTATGTCTTCTGCACAACAGGCAGATTCTTCACCATCTGAGCCACTAGGGAAGGCCTCATACATATTTTCCAATTCAAAAATCTTCCCTGACTTTTAAAACCTGAAAAGTCCATACTATTTAACCTGAATTAAAGACTCTCATCTTCTTTGTCTCTGTTATCAAACTTCTCTACTCAAATTTTCACTACTTTCTCTACTTTCCACTCAAATCACACATTATTCACATCTGCTCATTTACCTTAGCTGTTTCCCTTTTTAGCACTATGTTCCTTACTTCTTTATTTTATTTTCGTTATCTCTCTATTTACATTCTTCAGAGCACTTTCAATCCTTCCTCTTATATTAAGGGTTTCTTGATCACTCCTTCCTAAAGTGACCTACTCCTTACCTGAACTTCAACAGTTATGTCGTGGTTCCATTGGGCTCTTACCTTTTATCATCTTTACTTATGGGTTCTCTTGGTAGGTAATCTGACTCCCCCAGCTAGAGGATGGACTCTAAAGGTTAAGGTCACACCACAAAGGTCGTTGCTGTTGCGTCACATGATTCAGAGGAAACGTCTTCTGATTCCCAGCAGGAGCCCCTTGTCTTTATTGAGTCTGTAGTAAATATTGGCTGATTGATAAACATGAAACTCACCTGTGATCTTTGAGCGTATTTATCTCTGATCCTGGTAACCTATTGCTTAAAGCTGAGAAAAGTACAAAACAAATATCAGAATCAGTCCATAGACTAAACACATCTTATGAGAGGGGTTACTTTGAAGTATGCAATGAATTTAAGGCTCCAACAGCACTCTAAACAATTATTCTAAGTTTCCTGTTTTATGTTGTGACTCTTCAAAAGCATATTGGCATGTTTCCTCTCTGATTCCAATCTCTTGTGGCTTCACTGTTCTTTGGCAAAGATTACTTGAATCTGTCATAGTC
This sequence comes from Cervus elaphus, assembly GCF_910594005.1. Classification (NCBI taxonomy): domain Eukaryota; kingdom Metazoa; phylum Chordata; class Mammalia; order Artiodactyla; family Cervidae; genus Cervus; species Cervus elaphus. The sequence continues at coordinate 40,424,547 of NC_057825.1, read as the reverse complement.
TTGTAATTCAGCTTGGAGAACCAGAATTTAGACTGTGGTTCCCACACCTTGATCATTTATTGGGTCCAGCAGCTTTTAAGGCTAAGTCAGGCATAGTAACAGTTTACGTGACTACATTTCTTGGCAAGGCAAATGACATCTGCAGAAATTTGAAAATTCTTTTTTAATTTTTTTTTTAGTGAGTTACTGCCAATGGAGTTGGTAACTTTCCCTGGCATTGGGTTTTATGTCCCACAACGACCTGTGCTCTTCTAAAATCATCACCACAATTTGATGACTCTTTGTGAAAAGTTCTGACGGTTTATTGGCAAGTGATACATCCCAGCACCTGTCTGGGTGAACTAAAAAAACTGTGTATTTAAAAGAAATATTTATAAATACTTCAGCATCTAACATCAATCAGAGTATACTGCATGCTTATTTAAAGCATCTAAACTTTGAAATCTGTCCCAAGTCTTTCTGGGTAGATTGTTAACTCAGTTTCCTTGGCAGTCATAACAGGGAACAAGAAGATACTTTCAAATAGCCCAGTGGGTTTTTCCAGGGAGTCTTTAGTCTCATTAACTTTCTTTCTCTTAATGAACATGTAAAAGCCCTTGAATTGTTCGCCATGTTTTAAATGAGGTATTTTATATGGCTTTAAAAGTTCAAGGGTTGAAATCCTTTTCATTCCTTTTAAATCTGCAATTATAACACTGAATACTTTTTCCCATTCTGTTCATTTACATGTATTTAAGTGAGAATTTTTTTTTTTTTTTAAATTAGGATACAACAGTACTGAATGCCCTGTAAGAGCTGGCTCCAATTTCTTGCAAGACTCTTGCAAGAGAGAGATACTTACGAGATACTGGGGCTTCCCTGGTAGAACAGGTGGTAAAAAATCTGTCTACAATGTGGGAGACCAGGGTTTGATCCCTGGGTCTGAAGCATCCCATGGAGTAAGGGAATGGCAACCCACTCCAGGATTCTTGCCTGGAGAATTTCATAGATAGGGGAGATTGACAGGCCCCTGTCCATGGGATCTCAGAGAGTCAGATCTGACTAACATTTTCACTTTTTTAAACTGGGGATTCAGGATAGCAACCTTGAAGAACTCACTAGTTTAGTTCAGTTCAGTCTCTCAGTTATGTCCAACTTGTTGGGCATGGACTGCAGCATGCCAGGCTTCTCTGTCCATCACAAACTCCCAGAGCTTGCTCAAACTCATGTCCATCGAGTCGGTGATGCCATCCAATCATCTCATCCTCTGTCATCCCCTGTTCCTCCTGACTTCAATCTTTCCCAGCATCAGGGTCTTTTCCAAGGAGTCAGTTTTTCACATCAGGTGTCCGAAGTATTGGAGTTTCAGCTTCAGAATCAGTCCTTCCAATGAATATTCAGGACTGATTACCTTGAGGATGAACTGGTTGGATCTGCTTGCTGTCCAAGGAACTCGCAAGAGTCTTCTCCAACACCACAGTCCAAAACCATCAATTCTTCAGCGCTCAGCTTTCTTTATGGTCCAATTCTCACATCCACACATGTCTACTGGAAAAGCCATAGCTTTGACTAGACTGACCTTTGTAGGCAAAGTAATGTCTCTGCTTTTTAATATGCTGTCTAGGTTGGTCATAGCTTTTTTTCCAAGCAGCAAGTGTCTTTTAATTTCATGGCTGCAGTCACTATCTGCAGTAATTTTGGAGCCCAAAAAAATAAAGTCTGACACTGTTTCCATTGTTTCTCCATCTATTTCCCATGAAGTGATGGGACCAGATGCCATGATCTTAGTTTTCTGAATGTTGAGCTTTAAGCCATCTTTTTCACTCTCTTCTTTACCCTCATCAAGAGGCTCTTTAGTTCCTCTTCACTTTCTGCCATAAGGGTGGTGTTATCTGCATATCTGAGGTTATTGATATTTCTCCCGGTAATCTAGATTCCAGCTTGTGCTTCTTCCAGCCTGGCAATTTGCATGATGTAGTCTACATATAAGATAAATAAGCAGGGTGACAATATACAGCCTTGATGTGCTCCTTTCCCAAATTGAAACCAGTCTGTTGTTCCATGTCCGGTTCTAACTGTTCCTTCTTGACCTGCATACAGATTTCTCGGGAGGCAGGTCAGGTGGTCTGGTAATTCCATCTCTGAAGATTTTTTCCACAGTTTGTTGTGATCCACAAAGTCAAAGGATTTGGAGTAATCAATAAAGCAAATGTAGATGTTTTTCCAGAATTTTCTTGCTTTTTCTATGATCCAACAGATGTTGGCACTTTGATCTCTGCTTCCTCTGCTTTTTCTAAATCCATCTTGAACATCTGGAAGTTCATGGTTCATGTACTGTTGAAGCTTGGCTTGGAGAATTTTGAGCATTACTTTGCTAGTGTGTGAGATGAGTGCAATTGTGCGGTAGTTAGAACATTTTCTGCCATTGCCTTTCTTTGGGACTGGAATGAAAACTGATCTTTTCCAGTCCTGTGGCCACTGCTGAGTTTTCCAAATTTGCTGGCATATTGAGTACAGCACTTTCACAGCATCATCCTTCAGGATTTGAAATCGCTCAAATGGAATTCCATCACCTCCACTAGCTTTGTTTATAGTGATGCTTTCTAAGGCCCACTTGACTTCTCATTCCAGGATGTCTGGCTCTAGGTGAATGATCACACCATCGTGATTATGTGGGTCGTGAAGATCTTTTTTGTACAGTTCTTCTGTGTATTCTTGCCACCTCTTCTTAATATCTTCTGCTTCTGTTAAGTCCATAGCACTTCAGTCCTTTATTGTGCCCATCTTTGCATGAAATATTCCCTTGGTGTATCTAATTTTCTTGAAGATATCTCTAGTCTTTCCCATTCTATTGTTTTCTTCTATTTCTTTGCATTGATCACTGAGGAAGGCTTTCTTATTTCTCTTTGCCCTTTTTTGGAACACTGCATTCAAATGGATATGCCTTTCCTTTTCTCCTTTGTTTTTCATTTCTCTTCTTTTCTTAGCTATTTGTAAAGCCTCCTCAGACAACCATTTTGCCTTTTTGCATTTATTTTTCTTGGATATTGTCTTATCACTGCCTCCTATACAGTGTCACGAACCTCCATCCATAGTTCTTCAGGCACTGAGTCCATCAGATCTCATCCCTTGAATCTATTTCTCACTTCCACTGTATAATCATAAGTCGCTCAGTTGTGTCTGACTCTTTGTGACCGCATGGACTATGCAGTCCATGGAATTCTCTAGGCCTGAATACTGGAGTGGGTAGCCTCTCCCTTCTCCAGGGAATCTTCCCAACCCAGGGACTGAACCCAGGTCTCCCACATTGCAGGCAAAATTTTTACCAGCTGAGCAATAAGGGAAGCCTGAAGAACTCATTAAATGCTGCTTAAAAAGAATTTCACACCTGGACCATATGTAACCATATTTTTGCCCTTCATACTATCATATTTCTGATATTTAAAAATAATTTAAATATTTTATAAAAGAAAATTACTAAGCGTCATGAATATTTTACTTCATCCATCATAGGATTTCCTGAGTGACAGCATGGCATAACAAAATTGGACTGGGATCCAGTTCTGACCACTGTTTACTAGCTATGTCACTTTAGATAAGTACTTGTCTTCTTTGAATCATCTAATTTTCACAGAGTAGATGTGAGGATCAAGTGAAATAATACATGTGTAAGGAAGAAATTGTTTTACTTGTTGTCTGGGAAGAAGGCCCATATGGAAACTACTGGTTATTTCAGAATAAAATTGTATAATGCATTCTTGTGGCTGATGGATGGTGATGAACAGAAATAAAGCAGTTCTAGAAAACAGGAGTCCAAGGGAATAGAACAGGGTTCAGCTGTGAAGAATAAATATCCTGCAACAGTCTTGCCATCACTGTTTCCATCACTCTTTTCCTGCTATAATTAAATGAAAAATATATTCAGGGAAGAGTTCATGGAAATACTGGTTTTCTGAATAACAGCATATCTGAAGGTGCTAAAAACTGCTCCCCACCTACAGACAGACCATTAGAAAAACTGACTCCCCTGAAATTAATCTCCAAGATGGTTTTGTGTGGCCAGAAATTTGCACTGAATAGACATGGAAGAGAAGTGAAAAGACAGAAGGTATGTAGTTCTATTTGAGAGTGTAGCTGAGAAGCTAGGAATAAGAAATGAAGATTGGATCTCAACTATATGCTTTCAAGTTGAGGAAAACAAGCTGATAATCTTGTCTGATTCTCAATTTTATAGATAATGAAATGGCAGTTCCCAGAGAGGCTGACTTGCCTAGCTTGTGGGTGAGAGTGTGTTCTGGTTGGTTCAGTGTAGACCTGTTGCTCTAGCTTAGTTTTTCTGAGCACTTTTCACTGTCCTTTTGGAACAATAAATTGCAGGACTGCCATCAGTGGTGGCCTCAGAACAGCAAGGCAAAGATTGCTCTCCAAATCTTGATTTCTAGTCTACCGTCCCTGCATCTTCTACTGTCTTTCCTTGAGTGAGTTGGAATGCACTTTGTTTTTCAAATAGGTTCCTGATTATTTTGCTCTTGTGGGTCCAGAGACGTTTGGAGATGTGTGTTTACAAGTCTAAGAGGAGCAGGAAAGATGTGATGAACACTAAGAGAGTTCAGGTTAGAAATTCACTGGAGGAGAATTTATGGCAAGGTTGGTCAAATATCATAATGGGTATTCATCCAGTCAGGAAATAGGTAAATCCCTGTGTGTCTAGCAAACTATGCGAGAGCTCACCAGTCAGTGTTTCATTCACTCTTTTCACATCTTTTTTTGTCAAGTAAACAAGCAATACTGAGCACTTTCTAAATGCAGGGCACTGTGAAAGAATCAAAGAAGTGGCAATGGATGAGAGCCTATCAACAGCTTTAAGAGGTATAATCAGTATTCTCTAACCTGTGAATTTTCATTTAATCAGGTAGCGTTTATGTTAATGGTCATCCTTTCCAGTGTGAGGACCACTTGTACTCTTGACAGTTTAAGATGACTTGGTGACCAGGTATCAGTGGTCTGGGAGATATTTTAAATATTTGGTAAGGTGGCAGCTGGGAGGTAGGGAAAAGAGAAGGAGGGAGAGAATTTCCCAGCACCGCTCAAATCACACCATCTAATTTGTTTCCTACGTGAGCCCAGACCACAAGGTCAGGTAGCACAGCCTGTGTAATGAACAGAGCCTGTGTGCTCACTCCACGGGCCTAAGTGTCAGTGACTTAGCCCTGAGAGGTCAGAAACACGTCAGAAAATCTCCCACTGCAGAGGGTGAATAAGAGGGCTATAAAACATGAGAATACAAAACGTAATGGCTTAATGGTTTGGGCTCTGCCCTGGTTTGCAGGGACCTATCTTCTTACACAGTCAATGAGCTGTTTCCAACCTACACTTGATTTCTTTAGTGGAGGGAGAAAACAGATGTGCTGTTGGCAGTATGGGAGTCTAATCCAAACATCTAAACAACACTGCTTGGAGGAATTCAGAATGAGGTCCAAGAGTAGGAAGGAAATATCAATGTATTCAAGAATAAGGGACTCCAAAAGTTTACTTTCTCTCCTTGTCTACTGTTTTGGGAATAGCAGTCATCAGCGGCTAAAGACCTGGAAGAACAGGAAGTCGGGTGGAGGTAGGGTCACCCGTGATGGTCTGTAGCAGCTTACAAGGAAGCTTTCTTAAGGTGCTTTCCCCATTGCGTGGGATGGAATCATTTATGAGTTTTAGTCAAATCCATTCAAATAGGGTTTCTTAACCTGGCACCGTGCAAGCTCTCTAGAGCTAGAAAACTATAGGAATTAGACATCTTTCAATTTCCAGAACCTTATTGTGTAGTATAAGGAGTTCCTCTTTCTTTAAAAAGTACCTTCTATCAATGATAATGGTGGGAAATTTTATACCACAAATACTATGAAATATTTGGTTTTTTATCAGTTGAACCAAGAGTTTATTTGTATGTCAAATATACAAGTTGAAATCATTAAGGAAAAGATATATAATACCATAAAACTCCTTTTATTTGTGATATTTGAAATTCTTTTAAAAAGTTAGAGTTATGTGTGGATGTATGTGTGTGTGTACGTGTGCATGCACTCTTAATACCTTCAGATACAAATAGAGAGTCTAGAAGCCAGGAAGAATCCTGAATTCAATGGGAATTCTTGTTAGTAACCTCCCTGTTCCAGAAATCATAAAATGTAAGTCTCACCTTGGCATTCATCCATACCTATAAATAAGAATATTTATCATTGATCATGCATATGGTTGAAAGGATGAACATCAAAGTTTCCTCCTTTCTTATCTATATGTAGCTAACCTCAGATATAGTCCTATAAATTATGGAAAACAAACAATAGTGGAATAGCTTGCCATTTTAGAAATCTGGAAAACAGATGAGCGCTCTGGAGAGAGAAAAACACGTAAGTATATGCCATGTGCCTTACCATCAGAATTGTTGGTTTAAAAAAAAACAAAACTAGCTCATCAACATAAAACTTTATCAAGTGGAACACAAGCTAATATTATAGGGAAAGAAAGCAGATTAATAGTTGCCTGAAGAGTGGGTTGAAGGTGGAAAGGGTTTATGGGAAGTATTTGCAAGGACACGGTAAAATATTTAGGGATGATGGATGTATTTACTATCTTGATTGTATGGATGATTTCATGGATGTGTGCATATTCCAAGCCTTATTCAATTATGTCCTTAAAATGTTCAGCTTATTGTATCAATCATACCTTAATCAACCTGAAAATGATTGTAAGTTCTTAAGAAATAGCACAAGCACATAAGAAACTCCTACAATTTCAAGGCATTTTTCAATGTGGTGCTATAATCCCAATTAAGGTTATAATGTTGTCTAGTAGAAAGATTTGAGTTAGAGATATTTGCATGAAAGAAAGTTCCATGTCTCAGTGCAGATCCTAGATCATCATAAAGGTACATGGAATATTTTGACTGAAGAGACAAATAGAAGCAATATAATCCCAAAGTATGCAGAAAAAGAAGGATATACCAGTTAGGATAGGATGATATATCAATTTTATCTGACTGCTAGTGACAGAATCCCAGTTCTAGAGGATAAATCTAACAAGCATTTATTCTTTTCTGCAATGGTAGTTCAGAGATAGGCAGTCCAGGGCTGTTTGGTGGCTCTCTGAAATCACTAGAACTCAAGATTCTATTTTTCTGCTTCACAACACATGGCTTTCATCTTCAGGGACAACTAATTTTCCCAGATGGCAGAGGAAATTCTAGCCATTATTACTAACTTCTAGAAAAAGGAAGGGAGGTGGTAATTCTTCTTTATTAGACTTTTCCTTTTAAGCGACTTTTTCTGAAGACCCACCCAACACTTGTATATTTCATTCATTATACTGAATATCAAGGGAGGCTGGAAAAAGTAGGCTGTATGTCAGATGCTAATGTCTGCAGGTAAAATCAGGTTTTGGATCACAAGGAAGAAGAATAAAATGGACACTGGGTGGCAACCAGCTGTCCTAATCATGTTGGGCTTCAGTGTTTCTTTTATGATTATCATTCCTCTTGTTCTTGGCACTAAAGTTGAGTAATAATTAAGAGTTTATGAAGCACACGTCTAGGTGTGGACTTTTAACCACTCAGGTATTTTATTTCACAATAAATATTTGACAGACATCAAGCAGATAGAAAAGGAAATGGTTACACCTAAAGGAAACTAACAACACTGAATTCCGATTTACAGATTCCCTCTTTTGCCTTGCAAAGAATACAAGTCAAAGACCACTGTAAAAAACACAAAAAACAAAAAAAAACACATGGTCCACATGATTTTATTTTTGTTGTATTGTGTATTTCTTAAGACAAATGGGTTATTGCCAAGGGCTAAGAAATCTTTTGCTAGATAGAGATTTTTTGACACAATACTGTTTGTTGTGATGAAATTTGACCTATATTGTATTTCTTTACGTCTGTTGCTAATTTCCCGTAGACCTGTGGTTCTCAAATTTTTTTAGATGGAGAAATCCTTTGTTAGGACAAAATCTAGCAGAAGCATACAAATAAAGCAAATAAAATTGATGTGGCTCTAGGTGAAGGATTATGAGTATAAATAACCTACAAACCTCACAAGCTCATCCAGTTTCCTATCACCACCCTCTATTTTAAGGCACACATAACATGTTTGGGCGACGGTTTAAGATGTTGTCAATGATTTGTTTTTAGTAAGATTTAAAGCTATCTAGTCAAGAATAAGTAAAAGACCTGGAAAATATTCTCTTCCACCAGATCTATGAAATGAACACTTATATCTTCCAATTTGTACATCAGTTAGGAATCTGAGAAACAGTAGCAGTTGGTGTTTTCAAATAGTGTCTTGGTTTGAAAAACAGAAGTTAATCAACTGCTGAGGTTTTGCTGTTGTAAAATCTTATTATGGCAAGGAAATATTGTCCTTCACTGCACTATTAAAATCCACACACATTCATTCTAATGGGAGAGAAATTACTATGTTTATCACTCATTGAAGAAGCAGTTTTTTAGAAAATGGATGGTTTTGTTGTTGCTTTATGCTTTACTTATCACATCTATAACTAAACGTTGTGGAATTCATCAAAAAAATCTGAAGTTCTTTCATTAACAAGAAACATTTTTAAGAAAAAATGCATTATATGGAAATAAGATCATCAGAGAAACCACCATTTTTTATTATTGTGAAATAGATGCCATGTGATTTTTTTTAAAGAAAGAAAGAATATGGGCACAGGAAGCTTTAGGAGTCAATCTGGTTTTTTATTAAAACCAAAGAAGGGCCTACCAAAGAAAGAGTAAAGTTATTGTTTAAAAAGCTGTTTTATATTCAAGACAATTATTAAGTTTGTTTATGTATTTGTTGTTGTTCAGTCATTCAGCCATGTCTGACTCTTGGAGACCCCATGGACTGCAGCACGCCAGGCTCCTCTGCATGGGATTTTCCAGGCAAGGAAACTGGAGTGGATTGCTGTTTCCTCCTGCAGGTGATCTTCCAGACCCAAGAATCGAACTCATGTCTCCAGTTTTGCAGGTGGATTCTTTATCACTGAGACACCAGGATATGCATACATTTACATTACTGTCCAAATTAGTGGTGCTTAGAAGAAAAAGTTTTGCCTTCTCAGAGGTATTTTAGACATGTGTGGGGATGGGTTTGGATTGTGAAAATATTTGGCATGTGCTTCTGGCAGCAATCAGATGGGAGTCAGGGATGTGGCATGCTCTGCAATATGCTGGAGAGTCCTACAGAAAATGCCGTTGGCCATGACCTGCAGGACTTCTGGACATTTCACTAGACACCTCCTTTGTTACACATATTAATGTAAGTACAAATCATTTTTTGCATGGTTTTAATATACACTGACACTAAAATTAGTGAGAGGTTCTATTTTATCAAAGTTTGTTCCAAGTTTATCAAGATTTGATCATCATTTCAGAAAGTCGTATCTTTGGCAGCAAAGTCATTTATGGTACCTGCACCACCAGCAGCTCTCCATAGGTAGCATACTTAGCGATGATTCAGTGAGTAAGTCCAAATACCTTTCAGTGTCCTTGTCTCTGAGTTTTACAAACTGAATTATAGATAATTTTCTTATAAACTATTATCCTTATATTTATCCTTTACATTTAATCAGGGATGCAGATAATTCATATGGATTTCATTTCCAGATAGTAAAAGTGGTTATAAGAAGTAGATGTTGGTTATGATGAAATTGCAGACTATTAGCCCAGGGCTTCTCAACCCTGGCAGCATGGATATTTTGGGTTGGATTATTATTTGTTGTGAGGATCTATCCTGTGTTTTGTAGGATCCTTAGCAGCATCCTTGGCTTCCACTCACTGGATGCTAGGAACATTCCCCTGATATACACCCAAATTATAACAACCAAAAATTTCTCAAGACAGTGCCAGATATGCCCCAGGGGACAAAAACCATCTCTAGTTGTGAACCACTGCATTAGTGTAAGTTATAAGAGTTGTAGAATTGTCAGATGTGCTCCTTTTTCTGGCTCACCATTACTTATTTTTATTGAATTTTTCCCCGACTGCTTTCTTACAGATTTTAAAATTTATTGTTTTTTAAATTGAAGTATAATTCATTTACAATGTTGTTTTAGTTCCTGATGTACAGCAGTGTGATTCATAAATATATGAAATATGTATTTTTTTTCAGATTCCTTTCCATTATAGTTTATTATCGTGGTGGTGGTTTAGTCGCTAAGTTGTGTCCAACTCTTGCAACCCCATGGACTGTAGTCAGATCCTCTGTCAATGGGATTTTCCAGGCAAGATTACTGGAGTGGTTTGCCATTTCCTTCTCCAAGGGATCTTCCCGACCCAGGGATTGAACATGGGTCTCCTGCACTGCAGGCAGATTCTTTACCACTGAGCTGGTTAGATAGCATCATCAACTCAATGGACATGAGTGTGATCAAACTCCAGGAGATAGTGAAAGATGGGGAAACCTGGTGGGCTGCAGTCCATGGGGTCACAAAGAGTTGGACACACCTTAGCGACTGAAAAACAATTAATAAATAAGCTCATTTGTATCATTTTTTAGATTCCGTATATATGTGATATCACATATTTGTCTTCGTGTGACTTGCTTCACTTAGCATGATAATCTCTAGGTACATCCATGATGCTGCCCAGGGCACTATTTCATTCTTAAAATGGCTGAGTAGTATTCCATTATATACATATATGCCACATCTTTACTCATTCATCTATAGATGGACACATCAGTTACTTCCATGTTCACTATTGTGAATAGTGCTGCAGTGAACTGGGGGCATGTACTATTACTTATTGATGAACATCTATTTAAAACTGCTGTTTATAGTTCTTTGGTGCGGACCACTTCCCAGTTTCCTTCAGGAGTGTGTCACGACTGGTAGCTATTGTTTCTTTCCAAACTTTTGGATTTTTGTTTCTGTCTTAGGAGGAAGGGAACTGAACTTGGAAAGGCTGAGTTTTATCCCCGTTTTGCCATAGTTTATTTATGTGACCTTGGGCAAATCATTTCACCACTCTGTGTCTCAACTTCATCTGTAAAATGAAGAATTGGGCTAGAAAATCGGAGGTTCCTTCATCTCTCAAAGTCTTTGATTAATTTTTCTCTGACTCATCTCTTAAAAAAAATCCATTTAACTGTTGGCAATTCTACATGTGATTTGGCAGAAGACATCCCAAACATGCCGAGAAAATATGTGTTTAAAAGCAGTGATATTCATGAAAAGTATCATGAAAATTTTAAAATAGTCCAACAGAAGTTAGCAAAACAAATTAATGCAGCTTAAAAAATCTAATTTTTAAAAAAAAAATCTTCTTTTTAAAGAACCTTGCTCTGAAATAGAACAAAAAGACTCATTAAAATATTAAGAAACATAAACAGTTGGACCTTCTGAGGGAGCAAGGAGTCAGTAATTTGGCCCAGGATCTGGACTGATAAGGACAAAAACCTTTGAGTCTTTTTAAGACTCAAAATGACATTGGTATCTATATTGACGACTCTTCCTCTAAAAGGCTAAACTATATGGATGATCAATGAAAAAGTCATCAGGTCATATACTGTTTCTCTCACAAGACTAAATAGCTGGATATTTGGAGATAGAGGGAACAATTAATTGGCTAAATTTCCACTTTTTTTTTTCTTCAGTGTCATGGACAAGAGAAAGATGAATTCACTTTATAGTGTTGCTAACAAGCACCTCTACATCTGAGTTCTCAATTATGGATATTCCTTATTTTTCCTCTCATTATGTAAAAAGGCTGTAACAGCATTCAATTGGCCAACAGTGATGATAGCTCAGAATTAAAGGCCAAATTGAAAAGGCATTGCAATCCCATTGAAGGGGAAGGAAACTTACTAAACACTCAGTATTTGTCAGGTTTATATTACCTCTAATTCTCAGAATGTCTTATGACATAAACATTGCAATTCCTATTTAGGAATGAAGAAACCAAGTCTTTAAGATGACCTTTCCAAGATCAGCTAATTACAAAAGGGAGCATGAATCTTTGTGATTCAAATATCCCATCTTTCCACTGAGCTCTTAATATGCTTATGTTAGCTGAAGGTGGTTACCAGGGTTTCAGTTCAGTTCAGTCGCTCAGTCGTGTCCAACTCTTTGCGACCCCATGAACTGCAGCACGCCAGGCTTCCCTGTCCATCACCAACTCCCGGAGTCCACCCAAACCCATGTCCATTGAGTTGGTGATGCCATCCAACCATCTTATCCTCTGTTGTCCTCTTCTCCTCCTGCCCTCAATCTTTCCCAGCATCAGGGTCTTTTCCAATGAGTCAGCTCCTCGCATCAGGTGGCCAAAGTATTGGAGTTTCAGCTTCAACAACAGTCCTTCCAATGAACACCCAGGATTGATCTCCTTCAGGATGGACTGGTTGGATCTCCTTGCAGTCCAAGGGACTCCCAAGAGTCTTCTCCAACACCACAGTTCAAAAGCATCAATTCTTTGGTGCTCAACTTTCTTTATAGACCAACTCTCACATCCATACATGACCACTGGAAAAACCATAGCCTTAACTAGATAGACCTTTGTTGACAAAGTAATGTCTCTGCTTTTCAATATGCTGTCTAGGTTGGTCATAACTTTCCTTCCAAGGAGCAAGTGTCTTTTAATTTCATGGTTGCAATCACCATCTGCAGTGATTTTGGAGCCCAGAAAAATTAAGACAGCCACTATTTCCACTGTTTCTCCATCTATTTGCCATGAAGTGATGGGATTGGATGTTAGCATTGCTGTTTTTCCCAAATGCCACCTCTGGTTGAGGCATAGTTAGTTCTCCTTCCTTTTTCTACACCCTTCCAGGTCTGACTCTACTCCAGACATCAGTATCCCTGGGCTGCGCACTAAATGCCAATGGGCTTCACCCACTGGTCACCCAATGGGCACCACCCTTGGTCAGAGCAATCATCTGAGCATTCCCCAAGCATCCTCCCCTTGTCAAATCTTACCACTCCCAATCCCATGTCCTTGGACTCTGCTCTGCCAGATGGTGTTTTGAGGCTGTGGCTTTGCTGCCTGCTACTGGATTAATTGTCTAGCCTTCTAGGGATCTTAATCAAGATAACAAACCTATCTAAGAGAGGTTAGTGTGTTGTTGCCAATGTCAGGGTCTTGGTGACTAAGCAGACCAAGAACTTCTCTGCCAGGAGCCATCAACATTTTTATGGAGATCAAAGCCCTAAACTCAAATGGTAAAACCCTCATTAGACATTTAAAGCCAGTGCACCTAAGAGAAGGTAATAAACAGACAACTATGCCTTTTTCTAGGGTCCCTTAAAATAAAAGCTGCACCAGACCAAAGTCTTCCTTATGATGAATCAAATTTTGATCAAGACAGTAAATACCCAAGGAGCTTATGTCTAAGTTGGCCTAATTAAAAAAAAAACAAAAATGTTTAGTGTTTCAATAATCAAGAATTCCAACATGATACAAATAGCAGTAACACAGGATACTAGGCAAGGTCTCTGATTCTGCTTAACAAAGATGTCAGTTATTCCACAATGAGCTTCTGTTCATTAGTCAATCATTTAATAGTGATTGAGCCCTTGTTGTGTCCAAGGCTTTGTGTTGGGATTAAGATAAGAGATCTTGCTGCTGTGTAAATGACTTAAAATAAGTTAATATATTAATTTTTTTGCTGTCATTCAGTCACAGTCCCTAAGTCGTGTCTAACTCTTTGCAATCCCGTGCACTGTAGCCCAGGCTTCTCTATCATGAGATTTCCCAGGCCAGAATATTGGAGTGGGTTGCTATTCCCTTCTCCAGGGGATCTTCCTGGATCATAAAGTCATGTAAATTAATGCAAGGTTTGCAGCAAGACCTGGGATTGATATATGTATTTTATTCATTTATCTGTGCTCATTTTACAACAGATATTAATATTTATCTGAGGGATGAATAGTACAGGCACCATGTACTATTGGGAGATATAGCCAAGATTCAGATACAATCTGAACTGGAAGGGCCAATTGTGTGGTCAGGAACACAAATACAAGTAAGATGATTTCACTCCAGTATGATCACTGTGGAAAAATTGATCATACAGGCAAATTTTGACATGACAGCACACAGATGGAACAACAAATTCTTGTCTTAAGGTGATAATGAAAACATCCTGGGAGAGGTGGTGCCTAAACTGCAACCTACAGGAAGAGGAGTGAGCCAGACAAAATGTGGGGAAGCTGCTGCAAGAAGGGTGGAGAGAATGGCACGTGCAATTCTCAGGGACAAGAGAGAGGCTGGCAAAGTATGAAACAGTCAATAGTTTGTGATAGCAAGAATTTAGGCATGAAAATAATGGAGGATACAGGTAAAGAAAGACTAATTCATGAAGATATTTAAATCCATACCAGGGAGGTAGATACTATATTGGGGACAATAGGGCTCCAATGATGAACTTCAATCATGGCAGCCATTTCAGTGATTAGAATGCAGGTAATGAGGAACCTGGGTAATTTTGCTTTTCTGGAAAATACAAAAGTCAACAGAAATTCCTGAAGCCAATAGCCAAATTATCTTGAATATTTTGATTTATCTGTGATGGTGAATGAGGCATAAAGTATTCATATATGTTCTTTCTTCTCTCCACAGTGGTGAGATTCCTTAGAAAAATCAATAAAAGGCATTTTTGAATAATAAGTTAGTAAAAGTCATAAAAAGGCTTGAGTTAGAATAGACATTTTGCAGCTGTTTCTGGCTGAAACGAGAAAGTGGAAATGAAGCAGCTGACACATCTGTCTTTATATTATAACTTTTATTAAGTGGACAACCTTCCTTCACCCTTACCAGCCCCGTCTAACTCTAGGCACCTTTTTTTTTTTTTTTTTTTTAATGTGAAAAGGATTTTTTAAAATGTTTTAAAGTTAATAAAATATACAACTTGACCTGGTTAATCTGAAGCAGTTTGCAAACTCCCTTTACATTTGGATTAAAAAAATAAATCATTAGATTAACAAACTCTTGGCAAATTCCCTGCCTCTCCTGCTAGTGAATTTTTTGCTAGTTACATTTCCGGCTCCCCAGACATGGGGATGAATAAGCCTGGATAAACTAGGCCTGGCTGTAATTACATTAAGCACTTTTTTTTTTCTTTTTTCGCAATAAGAAAAAGTGTGTCATAGTGTACAGATATCCTTAAGGTGACATTCATTCTGATCTGCCAGTTTTGGGGCTGGGCCCTAGGTCCTTGCATCCAATAAAAATACTTGGCCAAAGGCACTTTCTACCTTTCTGATGATTATAGATTTTGCTACTTGTGAAAGTGATAATGCTGCTGGGTAGACAAATTGAAAGGTGAATGTGGGCTCTACAGAGGAGGTTAAAAGGACCTCAGTCAAATCAACTTTTTAGACTCCAGCTTTAATATTCTTTAAGCTCTTAAGAAACCAGGCTCTGGGGAACAAGTAGGGGAAAGTGTACAGATGGCGATTCCAATGGCCAACTCTACTTTGCCATTTTATGTAGGGAATTTGAGCATTCATGGATTTGGGTATCCACAGGGGTACTGGAATCAACTCACCACAGATGCCAAGGAATGACTATATTCTGGAAAGAACTGTCATCTTAGAGTTGGGGACAATCAGACATCCTTCTCATCTCTTCCTTAACAGGACTTTGCTCAATGACTCATCTTTTCCAGAAGCATTTTCTGACAAATCTTCTTCCATTTTCTTTCATCTTCATTTTCAAGGGGCTATTATAATTTGAGTGATACAATATTTTTCCTTAGCTGGCTTTAATTCCCTTCTTATATCTTTTTCTTTGCAATGGCTCCACCTATCTCTTCTGCCTCTCTCTTGGCACCATGCTCAATGGCGTATGTGGTTCATGCAGTATGTGCTTAATACTTTGAGAAGGACATTATGAAAGAACTTAATGCTCAGAAAGAAAATGTGTAATGCCAGCCCCCAGCTACATTGCAAGCAGATTTTCCCTGCAAAATCACATTTATTACTCTCATAAAATATAACACTATCCTTATTACTTTTGGCAGTAAAAGAAAGCCTCTAATGTATACCTTTCCTACCACACCTCACACACTTAACTGAAGGGAGTTCAAATAGAGGGGTGGAAAGGCATGGAAAAGACTAGATTCTTCCAGTGGGAACCAAATGAGTTGGAGTGTGGAAGTCTGATTCTGAATTTAAAGTGGTCTGGGAAAACACAAACCTTTATATATCTTAAGTGTGACCCACTGGCCCCTCCAGTGTTTTGAAATGGAGTCTTCCTTTCAAAGTCTTCCCCTAATTCTTCTTTTTTGGAAAAGTAGTGTGAAACTTACTTTCAAAGCCCTTAAGTGTAAAAATAAACAAGCAGTCAATGAAGTCCCTGATGCCTTGCTACACCACAACACACTTTTGAGTCATAAATCACAGCTTTGACAGGTCTATGATGATGCATTGTGTTAATACATCATAATGACAATGTTGATGATGTATTAGTACAATATCTCCTGAAAGCCTCTCACTTTAGAATTCTGTGTTTATGGATAGCAGAGGAAAGATTTGAGAGGGGTGAAATTGAGAAAAAGGGAGGCACAAGGGAGGGTTCAGGATGATGAACATCTTTTTTTCTGACAGACCAACAACCAAAAAGGGAAATCAAAAGCTTCTACCTCCCAGGCACTAATGCCTTCCCTCTCCCAGTAGTTGTGTCATGGATGCAACTCCTGGAGATGTGCGTGGTGTGTGGTGAGTTGCTTCAGTAGTGCCTGACTCTGTGACCCCATGGACTGTAGCCCACTAGGCTGCTCTGTCCATGGAGTTTTCCAGGTAAGAATACTGGAATGGATTGCCATGCCCTCCTCCAGGGAATCTTCCCAACCCAGGGATTGAACCTGCATCTCTTATGTCTCCTGCATTGGCAGTCGGGTTCTTTACCATTGGAGCCTCCTCATGGATGCAACTTCTGGAGATGTAGATGCTACCAAATCAGGAGTTGAACAGCTAGCTATTGGCGGGGCCAGACCTGATGCAGATCTTCTGGGTCTAAGGCCCATAGTCTTTTCAGACTTTGAGGTGAATGAAATATCCTCTATGTTTGTGAAATAGGAACTCTGTTTTAGGTGAACTCATTGGACAAAATTTTCCATCACACTTGCACATTAATGTTTGCTAAAAGCTTGTGATGTTTAGCATTCAGTGGTCTTTTCTCCCTTGGTTTCTGGTAGATGATGGTGTTCAACGAGCAGCCTAAGAAGAGGGATTCAACCATTTCATTTGTTGGGCATTCACTACTACAACACACTGGTTCCCAGCATTTGCTACACCAAGCCATCAGACCAGACCAAACCCTAATTGCCTATTAGTCTCTGCTTCAAACCAATTCAACAAGGCTATTTCTCTTTTTTCAGCAGAACATCTGTGGTGACTTGACAGTGATGAAAGCAGTTAGTCCTTCAGTTCAGCTCACCATCCTGCCTATAAAATAAGTCAATTATATAGAAGTTGTGCCATCTTCATAATGAGATCAATTGGAAAAAACTCATGTTCTTTGTGAGGGAGAACTCCTATTACATCATATCTATCAAATCTTCAACTATTTCCAGTCAATCCAAAATTGGCTTTGACATTCTTCATTTAAATCATCTCAGTTCAATTTTAAGATGTTCCTGAAAAATAACAAAACAAACAAACAAGAAAAAAGTAAGTCAAGTAGAAAGATAAAAACCATTAGAAGTGCAATGAAAGCAAGGGAGCAGAGTAGAAAACTGAGTGGAATGGGTATATCTTTGGTTAGGAAATAGGCCAAGGTCTATTTTTATATTAATGGGAAGAAAATTAAGAATTTAGATTATAAAATGGTTGAAATAATCATTAGATAAATTCATATTTAAGGATGAGCAACTAATTTTTAATTTTAGGTTATAATGATATAAAACTAGAAATCAACTACTTGAAGAAAGCTTGAAAAATCACAAATATGTGGAGATTATTATAGCATGCTATTGAACAAGCATTGGGTCAGAAGAAATTCAAGGAGAAATTAAAAACACTGGACAGCTACAGACAAAAGGATGATACTGGGCCACTTTCTAATACCATATACAAAACTGAAATCAAAATGAATGAAGACTTAAATGTAAGAACAAAACCACAAGAATCCTAGTAGTATGTCAAGTCAGTACACTCTTTGACATAATTCATGGTAACGTCTTGCTGGATATGTCTCCTTAAGCAAAAGAAACAAGCAAAAATAAACAAATAGGGCTACATGAGACCAAAAAGTTTCTGCACAAGAAAACTCTGAATAAAACAAAAGAATAACCTACTAAATGAGGGAAGATATTTGCAAGTTATATATCCAGAAAGACGTTAAAGTCCAAAACATATAAAAGACTCATATAGCTTAACAATAAAATATGAACAACCCAATTAAGAAATGGTCGGAGGATCTGAATAGACAGTTTTCCAAAGAAGCTATGTAGATGGCCAACAGGCACATGAAAAGATATACAACGTTACTAATTCTTTGGGAAATGCAAATCAAAACCACAGTGATATAGCCTCATGCCATTAGAATGGCTATTATCAAAAAAGACAAGAAACAATACATTTTGGGGAGGATGTAGATAAAAAGAAACCATCGTTGTTGGTAAGAATGAAAATTGGTGCAGTCAATGTGAAAATAATATGGAGTTTCCTCAAAAAAATGAAGATTAGAACTACCATGTGGTCCAGTTATTCCACTTCTGGGTATTTATTTAAATAATTCTCTCTCCCTTTCTCTGTCTCCACCACCCCCCATATATATTCATTTGGAATATTACTCATCCATATAAAAGAATGACATCTTGCCATTTGTGACAACATGATAGACTTTGAAGTTATTAGGCTAAGTGAAATAAGTTAGAGGAGAAAGACAAATACATCATTTTACTCATATGTGGAATAAAAAAATAAATGAACAAACTTAACCAAACACAAACACATAGATACAGAAAACAGAGTAGTGATTACCAGAGAGGAAGGGGGTTTAAGGAAAGGCTTAACTGTATGGTAACAGATGGAAACTAAATTATTGGTGAGTGCTCTATAGTGTATACAGAAGTCAAAATATAGTGCATACACGTGAAACATATAACAGTGTGAACCAGTGTTACCTCAATCTAAAAGAAAACAGGTTGCAAGAGAGTTCACTGAAATACACAGGTAAGTACAGTCTTAAAAGTAGCAGAACAGCTTTTGTTTCCAACAAATTCTGGAATTCAGATTTATCCAGATTAAGGCAAGTGCCAACATACCGTAAGTGAGGGTTTGATGTATATGAAAGTCAGACAAGAAAGAGGGCAATTACCTGATGAAATTTTTTGACACTAGAATGACATGTTTTGTGAGTATGTATTTTGCTGCACATAGAAGTTATTTATTTATTTATTACTGATTTGCGTATATTCTATTTCCCTATAGACTTCCCATACAGATGTGGATAAGAACTGTCTATACTCTCCACACTATATTTCCAATGTGTGGACCTTTGTACATATCTACTACCGAGGCTGATGTTTATATTTGCCCATATAATAGATTTCTGATGTCTTGTATTACTCACCCTCCTCACTTCCAAATGTGCTTTTGAAAAGATTCAATAAAATTCATGTGTTCCCCATCTTGAACGCCCCACCCACCTCCCTCCCCATCCCATCCCTCTGGGTCATCCCAGTGCGTCAGCCCCAAGCGTCCTGTATCAATGTATGGCAAAACCAATACAATGTTGTAAAGTAAAATAAATTAATTCATTAAAAAAAAAGAAAAGATTCAATAAAATTCAATATTAGATGACTTTACTCAGAAAACCGCTTATCAGGATCAGATCACGTACTTAAAAATACTCCCAGATATTTTCTATCCAACTAGTTTCTACCAGTAAATGTGGCAGCCTGAGGCAGAAGGGACTTTATTACCTCCCCCTTAGTGCTGGGGAATCATTAGGTAAATGACTGACCTTGCCCAGTTCCTGTCTTGGATCTTGGAACCTGATGGAGTGAGTGTCTGGAGAGGGGTGTTAACTACCAGAGCTCAAGAGCCGTGGCTCACCTCTGCCTGTGCAGACTCTATTGACCATCAGCTTCGATGGCTATTGCTGTCCTAAGAATTTTAAGGTCGCTGTACAGACGGATGACAAAAACCCAAGGGTCTCGTGGCAAGCCTCCAGACCTTTGAAGAGCCTCAGCTCTCTGACCATTGGGATCGTGGTAATGTTTGTTGCTTTTGGCCTTGAAGCCAATCTGTCCCAAACCCAAACTGAGCATCTGGAGAAAGTACAATTTGTAAGAAGTGTTCCCACAGGCCATATCTATCTCTCCATTACCAGAATAAAAATATCCCAACTACTCCAAAGTACCCAGCTAATGAAAAGCTGTCTTATTTGGCTCAGCTGGATCATCCCAATGATCTATAGGTCAACTTACCCCTGCTCTCTTACATCTCCCCTCAAATCAAGGGCACAGGATACTTAAACATATGTTTAAAAAATTCTCCTTGTTGTCATTCCCCAGGATCCATAAATCATTTTTGCTCTTATAAATCTACAAGGCTTTAATGCATGAGACCTAGGGGGATGCTAACACAGGTGTGTAGAGAGAAAAGCTCCCTTTGCCTACCCCAGGTCCATCAGCCTCGCAGCGCCTCAGTTTGCTTATCTATAAAATGAAGGTTTGAGTTAGCTGAGAATGTAGGTATTTTCAGCAGTATCTTATACTTAAAGAACACATTGCTATAGCATTTAATAAGAAAGTGAGAAACTATATACTTACAACTGCTATACTTTTAGAAAACAGCACTGAAGCTTATAGATTTTCCAACGGCCAGTGATGATAAACCTGCATTCTCCAGTGAAGTAATAAGTCTCCCCCTCGCTCCACCATCAGAAACACATTCCAAGACACTCAACCCTAAGTAGTCCCTCTCAAGCCAAATGTCCCCAGACTGTGTTTATTCCAATTTGGAATTACTGTAGGATCACTTGTGTCTAGTAACATGGTCACTGCCAGTCCCTGCTCAGTATTGCATGGAATTCTTCATCAAGGTGCCAAAATTCTAGTCATGCATCCTACTTGGGGGAACTCAATCGGCCAATGTATTTCACTGTTACTACATTTATATATTTCTGTTTTATGTCCTAAGAATTGAGCTGAACTGGGAAGTTCCTTTTCTCAGGCTTTTAAGAGAAATTATTTTATTGAAGTATAGTTGATTTACAATGTCATGTTAGTACAGCAATGGAGAAAGCAATGGCACCCCACTCCAGTGCTCTTGCCTGGAAAATCCCATGGATGGAGGAGCCTGGCAGGCTGCGGTCCATGGGATCGCTAAGAGTGGGACACGACGGAGCGACTTCACTTTCAGTTCTCACTTTCACGCATTGGAGAAGGAAATGGCAACCCACTCCAGTGTTCTTGCCTGGAGAATCCCAGGGACGGGGGAGCCTGGTGGGCTGATGTCTGTGGGGTCGCACAGAGTCGGACACGACTGAAGTGACTTAGCAGTAGCAGTAGCAGCAGCAGCAGTACAGCAAAGTCATTCAGTTATATGTATATATATATATATAATATTATTTTTCATATTCTTTCCATTATGATTTATCATAGGGTACTGAATAAAGTTCTCTGTTCTATCCAGTAGGAAACTTATCCAGTCATTCTGTATATAGTAGTTTGCATCTCTTAATCTCAAACTTCCAATCCACCCCTTCATATTCCCTTACTCACTTGGCAACCACAGGTCTGTTCTCTATGTCTGTGAGTCTATTTCTGTTTCACGCATAAGATAATTTATGTCATGTTTTAGATTCCACATAGAAGTGATAGATGATATTTGTCTTTGGCTTACTTCATTTAGTATGAGATATAATCTCTGGGTTCATCCTTGTTGCTGCAAGTGGCATTATTTCATTCTTTCGTATGACTGAGTGGTACTCCAGTGTGTGTGTGTGTGTGTGTGTGTGTGTGTGCGCGTGCACCACATCTTTATCCATTCATCTACTGATGAGCAGTTGGGTTGTTTCCATGTCTTGACCATTGTAATTTGTGCTCCTATAAACATAGGGGTGTGAGTATCTTTTTGAATTAGAATTTTATCTCTTGGGCTATTGTTGATACAGTTCTTTGGTACATTTCTGTAATGGGAAGGAAAAAAAGCATTTCTTAAAACCCAGACCACATCCTCTACAGGGCAGATTCCTGACTTAGAAACCGTTTTGCCTTGCCAAGAGGCTCAATGAGGCAGTCCCAGAGACTTTGAAGTGAGAAATGTGAAGGAAATAAGAATGTAGGGTTTCTGGGGCACTCTTAAGGGTCAAGGGGAAAAGAGAAAGTCAGCTGGATAGTAACAGTCTGACTGATGGGGCCAGGAGAATGTCCCTATGGTGGGATGTTCTGAGACTTTTAAATCAGGGGCTGCACCCATTTGTTCCTATGATAGAAACAGCTTCTGCCCCATCCACACCCCATATCCCATTTTTGAATGGAGTTTCTGTGCATATTAATACAATAATCATAAGAGTTGAAGGAAAAAGCTGAGTTTCTTGCTTAGCTCTCGTTGAATACAGCAGGCCCAGACTGGTAGGGTAACCTGTCCACTGAACATATTTAAGCAGGAGTTTTGATTCAGAGGCAACCTCTGAGAATTTGCAGAAATCTTGGGGACTTTTTAGACTCCCACAAAGTATGGAATATAAAGTTTGAGACAGTCTTATCTGGATTGTAAAGGACCCAGAGACCTCAGCTGACATATGGGTTCCATTATAGGGGAGGACTTTTGTTACACTGGCATCAGGAATTAAGCTAATCTCCTCATATTGGACTTTATCCATCTGTGGTAATATTTTGTGAAATAAGATAAGCCCTGGGACATAGTTAAATGGGTGATAGCAAGTGATTTCATGACTCAGTTTTGCTTGTGTTCTGTCCTCTAATGATGTTTTGACTTCTAAATGCAAATCTCATCCCTGGCCACTCCCTCCCAACATACACAAAAAGCAAATTCATCATCACCACTTTCCCTTCTATTTCAACTCTAAATTCAGATGAAACAGTTAACTGCCCCCTGTGTGCACTGAAATATAAGTCCCCCTCTCTGAGTGGCTCCCCTTCTTGAATCATCTCCCCATCCTAATTTCCCTGTAGTGGCCCTTGGCTATCCTCAGGGTCAGCCTCTCCCCTCTGAAGAGGGGCTTTGCTTCCTCTTACATCTTCAGTGAACCACAGTGACCTGTGAGGCTGATGCAGGTGCTTTGGGAAACCAGTTCATCAAGTGCTGCAGACAGTAAGGGCTGGGGTGAGCCATCAGCCCCTCAAAACTATGGTCTAGAATTGCCCTGGACCAGATTGCTGATGGTGACCTGGAGGTGAAAGGCTCTGGACTCCATTAGCAGTCTCCTGAGTATTCTACCTAATTCAGTATCCTTTCATTTAATTGAAACATTATTTTCTCTCTGTTAGCCAGGGCACTCAAGCTGGTGTAGAGCAGTGTTAATCTTTCAGCTGATTTCCATCTTTGCAGAATTACTTTTCTAGCAATTAGATCCACTGGTATAAATTTGCCTTGCTCCTTCCTGGGGTTCAATGTTCAAATGGAAATCTCCAAGCTCAATGTGTTTCCCTCCAGGCTGACCCAGGGCAGATATTAATTAACGGGGGTGTCGTGAAAATGTTGAGCTTGAAAAAAGCCAAGCAGGAGAATGTTTCTCTTGGGATGTCATTGCAGGCAGTAGACAGACTAAAGAGGGTGAGACCTGGATGAAGAAGAATCACATTTAAAGTCAAGTGGAATCACTGCACTATTAGTGAACCAGGGAGCAAAACAATGGTTATTCTGGAAATGCATTAGAACTTATATGTAACCAAATATTCCACATCCTTTGTGGAAGTCTGAACATAGCTCACTTGTGCACATTCTCCAGGGCAGGTCATGGCCCAGGTCAAGGACTGGGTCACGGTCACCAGCCATCTCAGCTTGCTCGGAACTGAGGGGTCCTGGGATCAGGAACTTTCCAAGAAAAAAACTTTCTGCAAAAGTCCCAGACAAATGCAAAAGGTTGCTCATCCTATTAGAGTACAGTTTCTGAGAAAGATGTATAAGTCAGTTAACTTCTCACACTTTGTGCTAAACTTAATGATGAGCAATTTATGCTCACCATCTTATATACTGAAATTGATTCTTTTAAGAAATCTGGCACCTGCTCCTGCAAATCTAGTTGAGAAACTAACACAAGATTTTCAAGGTAAGTAGGACTGCTAATCGTCAAATCCAGTGGCCTTCTCTTAGACCTTGCCTTCTGTCTGGCAGTGGATACCTTTGAATGTGTGCCTTTTCAAATTCTCTCTTCATTGGACTTTTGGGACACTTAATTTTTCTGGTTCGCTTCTTTCTAACCATTTCTCTTTCTCCATTGCTGCAATTTCTAGCTTCATCCCTGTTCTTTCTCTGCAGTGACTCCTACAGATGCTGTGCTGGTTATTTACCTGTCCCCTTTAATATTCTGCTCTGTGCTGCCAGGGCTGAGGATCAGCAAACTCACTTCCCTTGGTTTACTCAATAGCTGGTTTTCCGTTAACTTGGGCAGTAGAAGCACCAGGGGCTGGTCAGAAAGTAGGAGAGAAGTAGGACCTTCTCCTGGCCCCCCCCACCCAGTGCAGGGCTTACTCACAGTTGCCGGTGGTTGCCACAGCTGTAGAGC
The DNA here is from genome assembly GCF_910594005.1 of Cervus elaphus. NCBI lineage: Eukaryota > Metazoa > Chordata > Mammalia > Artiodactyla > Cervidae > Cervus > Cervus elaphus. The sequence continues at coordinate 40,399,877 of NC_057825.1, read as the reverse complement.
GTGGTGATTCTGGTCTCCAGCAGCTGCAGCAGGGAAGCACCTTCCCAGAGATGCCTGCTCTGGTCAATGCTGGATCTTGGAACTGTGCTAGCCTTTGCAGGAACACAGAAGCTGGTGAGGCTTGAAGCTAGGGAGATTTCCAATTATTAATAGCATATATTAGACTCAACTTCAGTCTTGCATCCAAAACACTTAAAGGATCTATCTGTGTGAATAATCTCATCTATACTATTCTAATCATCCTCCTATAGACCTTGACCCTCCCCCCTGATTACTAGAAAAGTTTCTAGTGATGGAGCTATCATTCTTCTAGTAATTGATATTTGCCTTTCCCATGTTTCCAAAACCTAACTGGTAACAACATCTTGTCTCTTTATATAAAACTCAAAAGTATTTTGTGGACTACAAAGAAATCTGAGTGCTGAAGAATTGATGCTTTTGAATTGTGGCGCTGGAGAAGACTTTTGAGAGTCCCTTGGAGAGCAAGGAGAGCAAACCAGTCAATCCTAAAGGAAATCAGTCCTGAATATTCATTGGAACGACTGAAGTTGAAGCTGAAGCTCCAATACTTTGCCCACCTGATGCGAAGAACTGACTCATTAGAAAAGACCCTGATACTAGGAAAGATTGAAGGCAGTAGTGGAAGGGGATGACAGAGGATGAGCTGGTTGGATGGCATCACTGACTCAATGGACATGAGTGTGAGGAAACTCTGGGAGATAGTGAAGGACAGGGAAGCCTGGTGTACTGCAGTCCATGGGGTCATAAAGAGTCAGACACAACTTAGCAACTGAACAACAACAAGGTATTTTACATCTTTTACTTTGTCTCCTTTCCCTGATTTTGGCCGCTATAACCTTATGTCTGGCCAAGAACAATATATTTCTTATTTATTCACAAATGCGATTAACACCTGCTCTCTTATAAGGACTTTGCACCAGATACTTTGTGTACATGATTTCTAAACATCATGATGAGTTTCAGATCTATGCCTCTCTCTTCTGCAGATGAAGTAACAGAACTTACGTTAGTCAACTTTCCAAAGGTCACATAGGCATTAAGTGGAAGAGCCTAGATCTGAACCTATATCCTTTTAACTACAGAAGCTATACTTTTTTCTTTAGTTATTCCTTTTCTGGTTTTTTCAACTTCAAATTTATCTGCATTTAATCAGTCTGGATAATTATTTGAAGTTTCCTGTTTTAGAAAACCTGATCAATAGTTAAAATCCAATCAATTTTTACCGAATGAATTGGACTCTCTACTCCGTTAAACACAATTTAAAAATGTTAACAGCTTTGTTGGGACGTAAGTGACAAAATAAAATGCATATATTCAAATTATATAATATGATGATTTTTGACATATATACACCTGTGAAATCATTATCATAATCAGGATAATGACTATCTGTTACTTCAAAAAGTTTCCTTGTGTTCCTTCTGAATTTCTCATCTCACCCCTCTTCAACCCTCCCCCAGACTATCCCCCATCAACTCCCAGAAAACTACTGATATGCTCCTGTCACTATAGATTAGTTTATATTTTCTAGAATTTTATGTGAATGGAAACATACAGTCTGTACTCCTTTTTTTTTGCCTCTAGCTTCTCTCATTCAGCGTAATTATTTTCTGATTCATCCATGTCGTTGCATGGATCATTATTCTTTATTGTTCAGTACTATTTCTCAATTTGCTGCTTCCTTTTCCTGATGATAGACACTTGTGTTTCCAGTTTTTGCAATTACAACTGCTGTGAACGCTCATGTAGAAGTCTTTGTTGAGTCATATGCTTTCATTTCTCTTGATATATGTGTAGGAATGACAAGGCTGGGTCAGGTGAAAGGGGGATGTTTAACTTTTTAAGAAACCAACAAACTCTTTTCTACAGTGGTTGTGTGAGTTTACATTTCCACCAGGAGTATATGAGAATTCCAGTTACTTTACATATTTGCCAACATTTGGCAAGATCTGTCTTTTTAATATTATCCATCTTCAAAGCTAAGATGATTTGTGACTTGAATTTGCATTTTTCTAATGACTAATGCTGTTGAGCATTTTCATACATTTTGTCATCCATATCTTCTTTGCTAAAGTGTCTGTTAAATCTGTTGCTTGTTCTTATTGAGCATTCATTTGACCATTTTTATTGGAGAATTTGAGTGTTCTTTTTATATTGTGGATACAAGTTCTGTATCAGATATGTGATTTGCAAATATTTTATCATAGTCTGTCTTATCTTTTCATTTACAGTGTCTGCCAAAGAGAAGAATTTCTTACTGCAATGAATCCTAATTTATCAAACTTTTGTTTAACGAATTATATTTTGGTGTTACATCTAGGAAATCCTGTCCAACCTAGTTCACAAAGGTTTTTTCCCTATTTTCTTTCATTAGAAGTTTTAGATTTTACATTTAAATGCATGATCCATTTTAAGTTAATATTTGTTTACAGTAAATTATATTGACCAAGGATTTTTAAAATGTATATACAATTGTTTTGACACTATTTGTTGAAAATGTTATCCTTTCTCTATTGAATTGCCTTTTGTACTTCTGTTGAAAATGATTGACTTATATGCATAAATCTGTTTCTTGTTTCTCAATTATTTTCCAATGCCTTGTTTGTAAATGTTGATGTCAGTGCCACAAGCACTCTAGCATTTGGATAAATCTTGAAGTTAGGCACTGTAAATTCTTCAGCTTTATCTTTTCCATGTTGTCTGGGCTATTTTAGGTACTTTGCATTTCTATATGATTTTGAGAATCAGTCAACTGATTTTTATAAAATTCTGGTGGGATTTGATTTGGATTGTATTGAATCTATAGGTAGGTTTGGGGAGAATTTTCACCTTAATAAAATTGTGTTTTTCAGTTTATGACCATGGTATATCTTTCCATTTCAATTCAGTACTTGGTTGTGTCTGACTCTTTGTAACCCCGTGGACTACAGCCTGCCAGGCTTCCCTATCCATCACCAACTCCTCGAGCTTGCTCACACTCATGTCGATCGAGTTGGTGATGCTCTCCAACCACCTCATCCTCCTGCCTTCAATCTTTCCCAGCATCAGGGCCTTTTCCAATGAGTCAGTTTTTCACATCAGGTGGCCAAAGTATTGGAGTTTCAGCTTCAGCATCAGTCACTCCAATGAATATTCAGGACTGATCTCCTTTAGGATTGACTGGTTGGATTAACTTGCAGTCCAAGAGACTCTCAAGAGTATTCTCCAGCACCACAGTTTGAAAGTATCAATTCTTTGGTGCTCAACCCTCTTTATGGTCCAACATTCATATACATGACTACTGGAAAAACCATAGCTTTGACTAGATGGACCTGTGTTGGCAAAGTAATGTTTCTGCTTTTTAATATGCTGTCTAGGTTGGTCATAGCTTTTCTTCCAAGAAGCAAGCGTCTTTTAATGCATGGCTGCAGTCACCATCTGCAGTGATTTTGGAGCCCAAGAAAATAAAGTCTGTCACTATTTCCACTGTTTCCCCATCTATTTGCCATGAAGTGATGGGACCAGATGCCATGATCTTAGTTTTTTGTATGTTGAGTTTTAAGCCAGCTTTTTCACTCTCCTCTTTCACTTTCATCAAGTGGCTCTTTAGTTCTTCTTTGTTTTCTGCCATAAGAGTGGTGTCATCTGCATATCTGAATTTATTGATATTTCTCCCCACAATCTTGATTCCAGCTTCTGCTTCATCCAGCCTGGTATGTTGGTGGCCTGGGTGTAGCCCACCAGGCCCCTCTGTCCATGGGGATTCTCCAGGCAAGAATACTGGAGTGGGTTGCCATGCCCTCCTCCAGGAGATCTTCCCAACCCAGGAATTGAACCCAGATCCCCTGCATTGCAGGCAGATTCTTTACTATTTGAGCTACCAGGGAACCCCAAGAATACTGCAGTGGGTAGCCTATCCCTTCTCCAGAGGATCTTCCTGACCCAGGAATTGAGCCAGGGTCTTCTGCATTGCAGGCAGATTCTTTGCTAGCTGAGCTACCAGGGAAGCCCTACAACCACTGTGCATCAGGTAAATATATAGTTACATAATAAAGGTAGAAATTGTTTAGGAAGATTCCAGCCAAACAAGACTCTCAAATAATTATTTTATTACTTAAACATTTTATGTAAGCATAAATAAACATGTATTTTGTTTATCATTTCTAAAAGCATAATATTATTTTTATTTTAAAAAATGGATTATTTTTGTGTATGGTGTTAGAAAGTGTTCTAGTTTCATTCTTTTGCAAGTGGTTGACCAGTTTTCCCAGCACCACTTGTTAAAGAGGTTGTCTTTTTTCCATTGTATATCCTTGCCTCCTTTGTCAAAGATAAGGTGTCCATAGGTTCGTGGATTTATCTCTGGGCTTTCTATTCTGTTCCATTGGTCTATATTTCTGTCTTTGTGCCAGTACCACACTGTCTTGATGACTGTGGCTTTGTAGTAGAGTCTGAAGTCAGGCAGGTTTATTCCTCCAGTTCCATTCTTCTTTCTCAAGATTACTTTGGCTATTCGAGGTTTTTTGTATTTCCATACAAATTGTGAAATTCTTTGGTCTAGTTCTGTGAAAAATACCGTTGGTAGCTTGATAGGGATTGCATTGAATCTATAGATTGCTTTGGGTAGAATAACCATTTTGACAATATTGATTCTTCCAATCCATGAACACGGTATGTTTCTCCATCTGTTTGTGTCCTCTTTGATTTCTTTCATCAGTGTTTTATAGTTTTCTATGTATAGGTCTTTTGTTTCTTTAGGTAGATATACTCCTAAGTATTTTATTCTTTTTGTTGCAATGGTGAATGGTATTGTTTCCTTAATTTCTCTTTCTGTTTTTTCATTGTTAGTATATAGGAATGCAAGGGATTTCTGTGTGTTAATTTTATATCCTGCAACTTTACTATATTCATTGATTAGTTCTAGTAATTAAGACCAGAAACTATAAAACTCCTAGAGGAGAACATAGGCAAAACACTCTCCGACATAAATCACAGCAAGATCCTCTATGACCCACCTCCCAGAATATTGGAAATAAAAGCAAAACTAAACAAATGGGATCTAATGAAACTTAAAAGCTTTTGCACTACAAAGGAAACTATAAGTAAGGTGAAAAGACAGCCGTCAGATTGGGAGAAAATAATAGCAAATGAAGGAACAGACAAAGGATTAATCTCAAAAATATACAAGCAACTCCTGCAGCTCAATTCCAGAAAAATAAATGACCCAATCAAAACATGGGCCAGAGAACTAAACAGACATTTCTCTAAAGAAGACATACAGATGGCTAACAAACACATGAAAAGGTGCTCAACATCACTCATTATTAGAGAAATGCAAATCAAAACCACAATGAGGTACCATTACACACCAGTCAGGATGGCTGCTATCCAAAAGTCTACAAGCAATAAATGCTGGAGAGGGTGTGGAGAAAAGGGAACCCTCTTACACTGTTGGTGGGAATGCAAACTAGTACAGCCACTATGGAAAACAGTGTGGAGATTCCTTAAAAAACTGGAAATAGAACTGCCATATGACCCAGCAATCCCACTTCTGGGCATACACACGGAGGAAACCAGATCTGAAAGAGACACGTGCACCCCAATGTTCATCGCAGCACTGTTTATAATAGCCAGGACATGGAAGCAACCTAGATGCCCATCAGCAGATGAATGGATAAGGAAGCTGTGGTACATATACACCATGGAATATTACTCGGCCGTCAAAAAGAATTCATTTGAACCAGTCCTAATGAGATGGATGAAACTGGAGCCCCTTATACAGAGTGAAGTAAGCCAGAAAGATAAAGAACATTACAGCATACTAACACATATATATGGAATTTAGAAAGATGGTAACGATAACCCTATATGCAAAACAGAAAAAGAGACACAGAAATACAGAACAGACTTTTGAACTCTGTGGGAGAAGGTGAGGGTGGGATGTTTCGAAAGAACAGCATGTATACTATCTATGGTGAAACAGATCACCAGCCCAGGTGGGATGCATGAGACAAGTGCTCGGGCCTGGTACACTGGGAAGACCCAGAGGAATCGAGTGGAGAGGGAGGTGGGAGGGGGGATCGGGATGGGGAATACGTGTAAATCTATGGCTGATTCATGTCAATGTATGACAAAACCCACTGAAATGTTGTGAAGTAATTAGCCTCCAACTAATAAAAAAATTAAAAAAAAAAAAAGAAAAAAAAAAAAAGAAAAAGGCAGAGGTGGGTAGGGGAGACATCTAAACAATAGAGATGAATATTAATGACTTCAGCAAGTGACAACTTCCATTTATGAAGTAGTTCCTACCTTTCAGACTCTGAAAAGTGTTTTATCAGCATCATATTAGATGAGGCTTCACGTAATATTAAAAGGTAAATATTCTTTTCATGGTTACTAAGCAAATCGAGGCTTGGGGATGTTAAATCACTTGCTATGGGTCTTATAGCCATTAAATTGCAAAGGTTAGATTCACACTTACTTTCAACTTTAAAGTCTAAGCATATATACTATGGAATATTACTCAGCCATAAAAAAGAATAAATTAATGCCATTTGTAGTGACACGGATGGACCTAGAGCTCATCATACTGAGTGAAGTGAGGTAGATAGAGAAAGGCAAATATCTTATGATATCGCTTACATGTGGTATCTAAAGAAAAATGGTACAAAGGAAACTATTCATAAAATGGAAGTAGCATCATAGATGTAGAAAACAAGCTTATGGCTACCAAGGGGGAAAGGGAGGTGGGAGAGATAAATTGGGAGGCTGGGATTGACCTATACATACTACTGTATGTAAAATATATGCAAAATAGATAACTGATAAGAACTTACTGTCTAGCACAGGGAACTCTACTCAATACTCTGTAGTGACCTATATGGAAGTTGAGTCTAAAAAAGACTGGATATATGTGTATATATAACTGATATACTTCACTGCACACTTGAAACTAACACAAGATTGTAAATCAATTGTACTCCATTAAACATTTATGAATGAAAAAAAAATGGATTAAATGAAGAATAGCAAGCGAAAATATACAACTAAGGGCGAAAAATTAAATAGCATATGTCACTTAAGTTTGATTTAGATAATGACTCAAATTATCTTCAAGTAGGCATCTACCAATAGATATCTTCTCCCAGAAAGGATTTTAGGGAATTTCTAAAGTGTAAGTGTAAATAGCCCGAAGCCAAAAAGAGAAGTTCATTTGAGCTAGAGTTATGGTTGATAGTATTCTCCAAATGAAGCTGGCTCTATCTATAATGAAAAATTAGCTAGAAGAGTAATATCTACCCAACTTTATTCCAGAACCATAAATTATAGTCTCCTACAGAGTACCTCTAAGGGTAAGTGTCCTGAAGGTAGGTCCCTCTATTCTTACTAATCATCCTAAAATAGGAGGCAAAGGTGGACAGACTTAGCTCTCCTCAAAGTGATTCGGTTGGCATTCACTACTTTCTCCATAGAGCTAAGGGCCTCCAATCAAAGAGAGTCTTGGCGAGCAGACCTTCTAAATGCCTTGTCCAAGGGTTATTCCTGTGAAGACTCTATCTCCTCTGTGGGACCCATCTAATTGATTCCCTCATTAACTGCTAATATGGTCCATTTTTTTTCCCTCAAATTTTATCCCTTTCCAAATGGATATAACTCTGTGCTAGGTATGATGGAAGATACTCTATAGATGGGTGGTAAGGTTCTTCTTCTTCAGAAGTGTGCAGTAAGATTGAAAGAAAGATTTGCATGTAGAGAAGTAATAGAATCAAGTGAAGAGTATTCTGTAGCCTGTTGGGAATAAAATAATAAAAAGAGAGATGTGAGCTGGGATGATCAAGAAAGTTTTCCTAGAAAAACTGATCTTTGGTATGTCGGTGGACTGACAGGTTTCTGATCACTGTGAGCACTCTGAATGCTGACAGCTGATCATCCATTCATTCGAACATCATGCAAGAAATCCATTAAACCCAGAAATATTCAGTAGCATTCATGATAGGTTTCTGATCACTGTGAGCACTCTGAATGCTGACAGCTGATCATCCATTCATTTGAACATCATGCAAGAAATCCATTAAACCCAGAAATATTCAGTAGCATTCATTTCTGGTTTTCCACTATGCTCTTATCCTTAGGGTCTTAGTAAGAATCAGTAGCAGGGAAGAACAGGTGGAGGTGTGTTTGTTTTAATGGTTATCTTTATTTATCCAACACTAGTTCTGTAGTATGGATGAAATTTGAAGAGTTTATCCAAGAAAAGATATCTAGTGTCTCTTACGGTACTCACCAAGTTCTCTGGAAACTTAATAGTTTACTATATTTAACCCACTTTTATTACTTTTTAAGAATTTAGCATATGTTCATTATGTACTGTCTATGCACCAGTCAGAGTTATGGGTATGTAGAACTAAAACAGACAAGGCTGTTAGTGAGAGGTAAATCACAACCTGAGAGGTCCTCTTAGGAGTAAAGGGTCCAAGCCCCATATTAGTCTTCCCAGTCCAGGGTACCTGCAGTGTTAAGGCAAGTCCCCATAATGCCTGGCTCTGAAAATCAATGGGGGAACCAGAGGGCTGAGGAAAACTGAGATTCCTCTCTTGAAGGAGTCATACACAAACTCACTTGCTCTGAATTTTAGCACAGAGGCAGTGTTCGCCAAAAGATGAATGCAAGGACTTTTCAGGTTGTGCAGTGGTTCTTCCTGCTAATGCAGAGGACATGGGTTTGATCCCTGGTCCTGGAGGATTTCACACACCAAGGGGCAACTAAGTCCATGCACCACGACTACTGAACCTGAACTCTAGAGCCTGCATACTGAAACTATTGAGCCTGTGTGCTGAAACTACTGAAGCTTGTGTGACCTAGCACCCATGCTTTGCAAATAGCTGCTGCTGCTGCTAAGTCGCTTCAGTTGTGTCTGACTCTGTGCAACCCTATAGACGGCAGCCCACCAGGCTCCCCCCGTCCCTGGGATTCTCCAGGCAAGAACACTGGAGTGGGTTGCTTTTTCCTTCTCCAATGCATGAAAGTGAAAAGTGAAAGTGAAGTCACTCAGTTGTGTCCGACTCCTAGCGACCCCATGGACTACAGCCTACCAGGCTCCTCCATCCATGGGATTTTCCAGGCAAGAGTATTGACGTGGGGTACCATTGCCTTCTCCGTTTGCAAATAGAGAGCCACCAAAATGAGAAGACTGTGCAACACCACTAGAGAGTAGCCCCCATATGCCACAGCTAAAGAAAGCCAGCCTGCAGCAGTGAAGAGCCAGCACGGCCAATAAATAAATAGCACATTGTTCCTTAAATACAATTCAAAAGAACTCTTTTAAAAAAAGATGAACAGGTAAAGAATATGTGGCCTAACTACCTATCTATTTATATACAATGGAATAGTGTTCAGCCATAAAAAATATTACTGTATTGGAATTTGCAACAACATGGACATGGGCCTAAAGAGTATTATGCTAAGTGAAATGATTCAGGCAGAGAAAGACAAACACTGTATGATTTCACTTATGTGAATTTCACTTACGTGGATTTCACTTATGTGAAATCTAAAAAAAGTATATGAACAAGCAAAGCAAACCAGAAATAGACTCATAGATATAGAGGATAATCTAGTGGCTACCAGAGGGAGAGATGTTGAGCAAAACTAGGTGAAAGGAATAAAGAGGTACATGCTACCAGTTATGAAATAAACAAGTCACAAGGATGTAGGGAATATAGTCAATACTATTGTAATAACTTCATGCGTGACAGATGGGAACTAGGCTTACTGTGGTGATGGTTATTTTATTTTATTTTTTTGGTGATGGTTTTTTAATGGACCTAAATGCTGATTTACTGAGCTGTATACCTGAAACACATAATATCATATGTCAATTATACCTTAATAATAATAAGAAAGAATAATTCTAAAGAGTTTTGAACCACCAGGAAAATAGAGCTCCCATTGATAGAAAAGGGGAGAAGCAGCAGGGGAGAGGGTGGGGCAGGAACTCTGTTTGGAGCACTTTAAGTTTGAGATGCTCATTGGGCAACAGTATTAAGTTTCAAGGCTGCTACAAAAAAAATACCCAACGGTGGGTAGCTTCAAACAATTGCAATTTATTTTCTCACACATATGGAGGCAAGAAATCTGAATCAAGACATTGGCATGCTTTCTGTAATGGCTCTGGGAAGGGATCCTTTATTTCCTCTCGGAGCTTCTGGCATTTGCCAGCAACATTTGGTGTTCCTTGACTTGTCGATGCATCATTCCAGTCACGTGGCCATCTTCTCCTTGTGAGTCTTCACATCATTCACTCTGTGTGTGTGTCTACTTCTGTGTCTAAATTTCCTTTTTTTCCAGAGGGAACCAGTCATATTGGATTAGAGTCCACCATAATGACCTCATTTTAACTTGATGACCTCTGTAAAAACCTTATTTCAAAACAAGGTCACATCCGGAGGTACTAGGGTTTAGTGCTCCAACAAATCATTTTGGGGGGATGAGTCAACCCATAACAGCTTTCAAGTAAAGAAGTCCAGTAAACAGTTAGATGTCAATGAGATAGTCGAAAGTTAGCAGAGAGGTTTGGTTTAGAAACAAAAATGTGGGAGTCATCAGCATTATAAATGGTATAAATAAGGTGGGAGTGAGATCACCAGAAAGTGAGCATAAACAAAATAAAATTTGGAATCATTTAGAAGTTGGGAACAGCAGAAGAAATGTCAACATCCCAAACTGGGAAGATGTGTTCTAGTTCCTCATGTAGGTGGAACTCATAACATAAACATAATGAGCCTGCCAACCCCAGAGTGTCCTTGAATTTATTTTTTTCAAAATGCTTGTTTCAGAAGAGAATAGTGCTGAATTCTCTGTAGTGCAGGTGGTACTCTGGTAGTCCGGTAGCTCAGACAGTGAAGAATCTGCCTGCAGTGAGAGAGACCAGGGTTTGATCCCTGGGTTGGGAAGATGCCCTGTAGAAGGAAATGGCAACCCATTCCAGTATTCTTGCCTGGAAAATCCGATGCACAGAGGAGCCTGATGGGCTACAGTCCATCAGGGTGGCAAGAGTTGGACATGACTTAATGACTACATCACCACCACCAGTGTTGAATGATATTCCTAATTCAGTTTGTCTAAGTAAAAATCATTCTGAAAAACATTTAGAAAGCTAGTGCTGAATTTAAATAGTGCATCTTATCTAAGCTCATTTAACAATAAAAAAATAATAGGAATGGGCTCTGCAAAATGATAAAGAGTTGAACCTTACAGGGTTAGACTTTCAGTTTTTACTTGTGAACATATTTTGGATTACATAGTCAGGCAACACATTTTCCAAAAGCAAAATTTTCTAGTGGAGATAGAATTTAGAGTTGAATGAGGTTTTCTAGATCATTCTGTTGACAGATCAGCCAAGGGAAACCTGGAGCCAGGAAGCAAACAACCCAATTGAGATGGTCATGGACTGAGGCTAACAGAGTCATCTCACTTAAAGTTCAGCTGCCCTGCTTCACAATTAAAAAATAAAGGAAATTTGTGAGAAAAGTCGTAACTTAAACACTAGCCAAAATATTATTCTAACAAAAAGTAAGAATGTATAAATATTGCAATTGCATATTGGTCTACCATTGATGTTGGAGGTTGCTTTGGCAGTAGCTTAGCTTGAGAAATTCCATTTCAATTTTATCAGAAGCAAAAGTAAGACAAAGTAAAGCTGCACCCTCCACTTAGGGCAGCTTTGTGTGAAAGCTAGGAGGAAATTGAAATATCAATAACCTTGGATATGCTGGTGACACCACCCTTATGGCAGAAAGCAAAGAGAAACTAGAGAGCCTCTTGATGAAGGTGAAGGAGGAGAGTGAAGAAGCTGACTTGAAACTCAACATTCAAAAAACTAAGATCATGGCATCTGGTCCCATCACTTCATGGCAAATAGGTGGGAAAACAATGCAAACAGTGACAGACTTTATTTTCTTGGCTCCAAAATCACTGCAGACAGGGACTGCAGCCATGAAATTAAAAGATGTTTGCTCCTTGGAAGAAAAGCTATGACAAACCTAGACAGCATATTAAAAAGCAGAAACATCATTTTGCCAACAAAGGTCTGTATAGTTGAAGCTGTGGTTTTTCCAGTAGTCATGTATGGATGTGAGAGTTGGATCTTAAAGAAAGCTGAGTGCTGAAGAATTAATACTTTCGAACTGTGGTGTTGGAGAAGACTATTGAGAGTCCCTTGGATAACAGGGAGATCAAACTGGTCAATCCTAAAAGGAAATCAACCCTGAATATTCATTGGAAGGACTGATGCTGAAGCTGAAGCTCCAGTCCTTTGGCCAGCTGATGCAAAGAGCTAACACATTGGAAAAGACCGTAATGCTGGGAAAGATTGAAGGCAGAAGGAGAAGGAGATCACAGAGGATGAGATAGTTGTGTGGCATCACCCACTCAAAGGACATGAGTTTGAGTAAGCTCCAGGAGACAGTGAAGGACAAGGAAGCCTGGTGTGCTGCAGCCCATGGGGTCATGAAGAGTTGTACTCATTGAGTGACTGAACAACAAAAAGGAGAAATTGGAAAGGCTTCTATAAGACTAATGTTAAAAAAAAAAAAAGACTAATGCTGAGTTGCTTTCAGTTAGTCTTGATAATTAATGTTAATTATTAACTGAGCATATAAGTGGGGCTTTTTTTTATCCCAAGGAATTTGATCATCCCCTATTGCCTTATGAATAACACTTAAACTATTGCATATCAATATTTTCCACTCTCTATTTAGAATCAGCTTAAACTTCTAGCACCCCTATAATAAATGTTAACAGAATCCTCTCTCTTTCAGTTAGTATCTCTCAATAGAACGTTTATCAATCAATAAAAGAATGATAAAAAGTTGTATCTTTCTAATTGAACCTAGGCTAATGCTTTGGCCTTATGATGTTTTGGTTGTATGGTGTTTCCAAGTCTCTTGATTTCTCTGAGGCTCAGACATCTAATCTGGGACTCAGAATGATTTTATAAAGAGTTGTGTAAAATAAAAGACAGTTACAATATATGAAATCTTAACACAGTACTTGGTACTTAGTAAATATCAATAAATGACTTTTCCAGTAAATAATCCTTATCTAGACATTTTTATTTCTACCTCAGCTTACTTTGTAGTATATCCAGGTTGTTTTATTTACTATGTTGTTATAGACAAGGGAAACAAACAAAAAGGTATTTTAAATGTTATATTCCTTTTTATTTGACAACTATAAATATTTACCATCCTTCAACACCTTTTTGGGTGATCTCTTTTTGTATGAGTTAATTTCCATTAAAGTGGCAGAATAAGCCACTCTTGTTTATGTAACTGCATGTATCTGTTTACTACTCAAGGCAAATACTGTTTCCTTTCTAAGTAGACAAAACTGTTGTTCTTATGAAATATAAACATTCATTTAGTACCTTCCCTTTATCTTAACTCTACACAAATCCTACCTTCAGGTTCTATATGTAATCGATTTATGAAAGGTAATTTTGAAAAATAACCCCATTTCATTGGGATTTCTCACCTACTTCTAACTTATTTAACTATTTAAAGAAATAGCTGCTTAATGGATGGAGGTTTGTGACATTGTACAGGAGACAGGAATCAAGACCATCCCCAAGAAAAAGAAGTGTAAGAAAGCAAAATGGCTGTCTGAGGAGGCCTTACAAATAGCAGTGAAAAGAAGGGAAGCGAAAAGCAAAGGAGAAAAGGAAATATAAACCCATTTGAATGCAGAGTTCCAAAGAATAGCAAGGAGAGATAAGAAAGCCTTCCTCAGTGATCAGTGCAAAGAAATAGAGGAAAACAATAGAACTGGAAAGACTAGAGAACTCTTCAAGAAAATTGGAAATACCAAGGGGACATTTCATGCAAAGATGGGCTCAATAAAGGACAGAAATGGTAGGGACCTAACAGAAGCAGAAGACATTAAGAAGAGGTGGCAAGAATACACACAAGAACTGTACAAAAAAGATCTTCACAACCCAGATAATCATGATGGTGTGATCACTCACCTAGAGCCAGACATCCTGGAATGTGAAGTCAAGTGGGCCTTAGGAAGCATCACTACAAACAAAGCTAGTGGAGGTGATGGACTTCCAGTTGAGCTCTTTCAAATCCTGAAAGATGATGCTGTGAAAGTGCTGCACTCAATATGCCAGCAAATTTGGAAAACTCAGCAGTGGCCACAGGACTGGAAAAGGTCAATTTTCATTCCAATTCCAAAGAAAGGCAATGCCAAAGAATGCTCAAAACTACCGCACAATTGCACTCATCTCACATGCTAGTAAAGTAATGCTCAAAATTCTTAAAGCCAGGCTTCAACAATATGTGAACTGTGACCCTCCAGATGTTCAAGCTGGTTTTAGAACAGGCAGAGGAACCAGAGATCAAATTGCCAACATCCGATGGATCATCGAAAGAGCAAGAGAGTTCCAGAAAAACATTTATTTCCGCTTTATTGACTGTGCCAAAGCCTTTGACTGTGTGGATCACAATGAACTGTGGAAAATTCTTCAAGAGATGGGAATACCATACCACCTGACCTGCTTCTTGAGAAACCTGTATGCAGGTCAGGAAGCAACAGTTAGAACTGGACATGGAACAACAGACTGGTTCCAAATAGGAAAAGGAGTACATCAAGGCTGTATATTGTTACCCTGCTTATTTAACTTCTATGCAGAGTACATCATGAGAAATGCTGGGCTGGAAGAAGCACAAGCTGGGATCAAGATTGCCAGTATCAATAACCTCGGATATGCAGAAGACACCACCCTTAAGGCAGAAAATGAAGAAGAACTAAGGAGCCTCTTGATGAAAGTCAAAGAGGAGAGTGAAAAAGCTGGCTTAAGGCTCAACATTCAGAAAACTAAGATCATGGCATCCAGTACCATCACTTCATGGCAGGTAGATGGGGAAACAGTGGAAACAGTGGTTGCCTTTATTTTTCTGGGCTCCAACAGCCCTGCAGATGGTGATTGCAGCCATAAAATTAAAAGACGCTTACTCCTTGGAAGGAAAGTTATGACCAACCTGGGCAGAATATTAAAAAGCAGAGACATTACTTTGCCAACAAAGGTCCGTCTAGTCAAGGCTATGGTTTTTCCAGTGGTCATGTATGGATATGAGAATTGGACTATAAAGAAAGCTGAGCACCGAAGAATTGATGCTTTTGAACTGTGGTGCTGGAGAAGACTCTTGAGAGTCCCTTGGACTGCAAGAAGATCCAATCGGTCCATCCTAAGGGAGATCAGTCCTGGATGTTCATTGGAAGGACTGATGTTGAAGCTGAAACTCCAATACCTTGGCCACCTGATGCAAAGAGCTGACTCGTTGGAAAAGACTCTGATGCTGGGAAAGATTGAGGGCAGGAGGAGAAGGGGATGACAGAGGATGAGGTGGTTGGATGGCATCCTGACTCAATGGACATGGGTTTGGGTGGACTCCAGGAGTTGGTGATGGACAGGGAGGCCTGGCGTGATGCAGTTCATGGAGTCACAAAGGGTTGGACACGACTGAGCGACTGAAATGAACTGAAAGGAAAATGGCAGCTTTTCCTTTAAACAGCAGCCACAACAACCAGTCTATTTATGACTAACCTATCCTTGAGGTTCAGACAGTAGCTGAACCTAAAAAATACCTTATAAGTTTGGTCAGAAACATAAACAAGGTGATACAAACCTGCCCATTCCACTTGAGGCAGTTTTGTCAGAATGCAAAGAGGAAATGGAAGTGACTTCCAAAAATGTACACTTCTGCAAGGTCTTCAAACTTGAGTTCCTTTTGCCTAAAGTTCTGCTTTTAAAAGAACCAGCTGTGGGAGACTAAGAGCCAGAAGTCCAGCACCTTCAGCCTGCACCCTGGAAGACTGAAGTGAGAATGGGCTTCCCTGTTGGCAGCATATCTGATGGTTCAGGAAACCTGCCTAGAGAATGCTTTATCACCAAGGAAACGCTCCCATTACAGCAAGTCTAGCACCTTCGCACTTACAACTCATTTAACAAGCACCAGCTGTAAATAAGATTACACTCAGGAGTGGGGATCTGTGGCATCCTTCACTAGCACCTACCGTAAGAATTATAAATTGCCCAATATGGGGATGGAGTGAGACACTTTAACAAAAGTTCAGAACAACGGCAGATCTGGTACTGAGCCTATTGTGCACTAATTGTTTCACTGAGATAATTCTGAGATAATTACACTCTACCAACCGGCAAGTAACCTCACTCAGGCTGTACTTAATCCAGTGTAGCTTGCTATTTCTAAAAGGTCAGGAAATCTCTTTCCTCACCTCTAACTGCTCACCTTTCTTGGGTGCACTATGGGGATGCATAATTCCAACAGAGTGGAAATTCAGTCAGTAAATGAAGTCTGGACATAAATATTCATAGCCAAAACTTTTCCAAAAAAAAAAAAAAGTCCAAAAATGAGACTAAGTAAATCACAGACCCCTGTAGAGATGACTAAGATATGCTCTGACAATTTACATGGATTTGCTTAAAATTCTACACTGCTGCTTAAGAACTCTTTTCATGGCAACCAGTACATCTCTATGCCAGTATTTAATTGCTTCACTCATACTTTGCTCATTGGAGAAGAATGCAAGTGCACTCGGAGCTTTTCAAGTTCTTCTTACTCTTTGTGATGCATCCTTCCTTCTCCAGAACTTTGGTCCTTAAAAATATTTCAAAGATTTATTCACATTCCAATGTAGTCAAGCATGCCTCACATGCTTATGTACATTTACTTATATATATACTTATATACAATTACTTGAAAGCTTGGGATTTGTCCTACACTCTGAAGTCTGCTATTGAATTCATTCATGATCAAAACTGTCTAAATAGCTCTTCAACATGGATTCCCATGTATTCTAAAACTTATAAATTTGATAAAGTCAATAACCCTGTCCCTCACCCAAATATATGTGCCTATATGAAGATGTTTGGTATTTTAAATTATAAATGACATCATTAATTAGTAATAACAGTAACGTACCTTTTTATCACAAACATCAAAGTTAGTTTCTGTCTCATTTAACCCCATGAAGTTCTCAAAAAGTTATTCTTCCTTTAAGAATCAACACAGAAATCTCATGATGTGATTACAATTGCAGAAGCAATAAACAAAGGAAGAGTTTTAACAGTCTTGTACTTTATCTTCTCAAGATTTAAGAAAACTACTAAAATTTTCTCTTGTCAGGGTAAGACATCCATGGAGAACCAGCTCAAGATGAACGAGAACTTTTGGTACTTTTTAGTATTCGATCACCAACCAAACAGTGTCAGCAGCCATACGTACCTTGTGAACTGATATCATGGGACTTTGTCCAATGACTGTCAAGACCTGAACTTGACTGTTACAGTTAATTTCAGAATAAGGTAGAATTTGTTAATTCTATGCAAAGCAGTTAAGATATTTAAATGCAAGGAGCTTTTTTTTGCCTCAAATTTTGTTCACTTGTTTTATTGTTTTACCGTTAACTGATGTGGGAAACTCCATTAAACCAATGAATTTAAAGATGGAACTTAAGAATTAAAACCTACCAACTACCAGATAGATTTGAGAGTTCTAACATGATTTGCCTGGTAACACATCTTTTGGATAGCCCTTCTTTTTTATTTTAAGCACAGGTTAGCTGGGAAGGAGATATATGACTCTAGCATATCCCAAACCCAATGCTGGTGGAAGTCAAGAATGTTATGACATTGCTTACAGTTCCCCCTGATCAGTTGCAAGGTATAAAAAGAAAAAAAAATCTTTTCACAAATTATTGTGATACTGATCTACATAATTATATAAATGACTTTAAAATAATCTATTTGGTTACTTTATTGAAAATTATCAATTAAGCATGAACATGAAAGCATAAACATGAAAAGTCATGTTTATCCCTCTATTACCAAATTGTAAAATAAAGAGGAAGACTATACATACTTGTTTACTTACTGTTATAAATGTAGTACCATGAATGGCAATTTTCATGTTTGATCATCAGGAGACTACAGAACTGAAGGGGAGACCCATTTCTTTCCCTCCTCTGATTCATGTAGCTATTGGACTAACAGCGATTCAATAAATAGTTTGGAAAATTGCTCTTTTTGGCCTTAAAATCCAATATTTTAGATGGGTAAAAATGAATGTTTCTTCTTTGGGATTAGGGGCTTCCATTTTAGAAGATCTATTTCCTGTCATATTTTCTGTAGCACATACTTATAAGCCTCAGGTGAAAAACAAGTAGTTAGCTTTTGGAAGTCCTATAGGTAATATGCAACCTTCCTGACATATAAATTGTTTTTAAATGGGCTTGGTGAGACATGAATATACTCTTCCAAATTCAAACCCAAACTCCAAATTTTCTTTCCTGTTTCCTGTTTTCCAGGGATTTCTGAGAATGGCCACTTCATAGTTCAGTTGTGAAATAAAATCTTGTTATCACCATCCAGGGATGTGAAACCATAACTAAGGGGAGCTAGAAAATGTATAATTTGTTTTTATGGCTTCCACTATAATTTCATGAGATTTCTTTCTCCCTTCCTTTCTTTCTTTTTTACTTTCCTAATATACTCACTTATTAATAAGCTTTCTGGCACCATGATTAGAGCATAAAAGATTCTGAAAACACAAATCAAAGACGAATGCTAGTTTTCAATAGGAATGCTTTCCCAATCTCTTTTCTTCAATCTTCTAGCTTCATAAAAGAGGTGATGTCATAATTTATGATGTTAAGCTGACTGGTGAAATGTCATTACACAAGTGATGTTTTGATCGATGATGTTAGGCTGGTTAGCAGGAAAGTGTCAAATGTCACTTTTGTGACATAAACTGGCAGTTACGATTATATAATATCAATTATTCTTTGGAAAACTGCATTAGATCAGTTAGGGCTGAACCAATTTCGTTTGAGCAGGTTCATATTTTTTTTCTAGCTGTTCATCCAGTTCTAATTATTAGGAGTAAAATACACTTTGGATGTAGTTTAGATTTTCATAATGTCCTCCCTGGAAGTGTAATGGGTGTCTTACATGCCCCTTGTGTTGTACAAAGAGGTGCAAGAAGAATCTGTACTGACCTTCCAGAAAGGAGGGTGTACCTTGAATCCTCCTCCTCCTTAATTGAAACTCTTGGAATTATTTTAATTGCTAGTTGAGATTTAATTGAAATATGACATTGTAAATGAATATATTTAAAAGAGTCTTACTTTACTTGATTTTCTATGAATGTCAGCTGCTAAGTTAATTTCAATTTAACCCAAAAGTTCTATGAATATTTACCCCCTACTTTTCTTTACAAATTAAAGTGAATATAAGAAACAAAAGAAGTGACTAAACATTCTCTTATTGTCCATTACTACATAACATCATTTTGAATATATGATGGGTTCACCAGAAAGAAATGGTGGCACAAAACTCAAAACCTTAATTATTAAACTATTAATCGTATATCATGATAGCAGCAGCTATCATTTATTGTAATCACCATACACAGGCACTAGTTTAATTCTTTACACACATTGCTTTCTTTGTTCCTCATGAGATAGATATGATTACTATCATTTTACATATGAGAAAAGTGAGGTTTAGAAAGACTTCAGAATGCAACAGAACATGAACAATTTATAAATGTTAAGTTTTCCTAGGAATATGGAGCAATTTGGTATAAGACATACATGGGCAAATGCATCAATAGAGAGTCACAGTTTGCAGTCTCTGCCATCATTACACCCAAAGAGAGACTCAGGAGTTGAGCCCTGGGATGATAGCTAAGTGCCCACAGAATGAAGAGCAAAGGGAAGTTGGGGTAAAGTGAGTGCATCCATGTGTGTGCATCCATGTGTGTGCACTATGTTCAGAGAGTGGGAACTAGGATGAGGAAGAAGTGTAGAATGGCACTGATCAGGAGCAATATTAGACATCTTTAACACAGATAAAATGCAACCTGCGTAACTGGTACAAATTCAAAAACAGATCTTCCCACTTGGTCCAGGAGATGCCATGCAGAGCCAGTCATTAACCACCCACTTGTTGAATTTTCAGCAGAGAAGACTTTTGGGTGAGAGGCCAGGGCATCCAAGGCAGGAGGTGGGCCCTCAGGAGGTACTATGTATTTATCAAGTGATACAGCTATATGTCAATAATTGCTCAGGACATAAAATCCTGCCATTTAAAGTTGAGCATCTATAAAGAACACAGACTCATAAGAGACTGCTGGCCCATAGCTCATGTTTCCAATGCTAGTCCTCCTTACTCCATAATGAACTGCCTTCTTCCTACAACTGTTCAAGATATTCCTACAAAGACTCTGACCTGATAGCTCTCTTTAAGCATTTCAGTTCTACAGGCCTGCTTTCCTTTCTACAGATATGATTTTGGTGAAAACTAGAAAGAGATTGGGTTTACTGGAGCTGAGAAAATCCATGGGAATCACAGAGGAATGTGAAGTCCTAAGTCAAAACCAGACATTCTAGAACTTGGATGAAAAGGCTCTCATGTTCCCTTTCAGGCTCCATCAGACCACATCAAAAAGAAATCAATCAATAAATGTGTCACATGAGAAAGGATCACATTCTTGTTTTTGGCAACATTCTAAGTCTTTATGTTAAGTCCTCACGGCAAGTTATATTTGCTTTCATCCCAGTTTCTTCCCCTTTGTTCTCATGTATGTTTTTACCTTGGCTTCTACCTTGCCTTTCACTAAACAAAAAGCCAAAATATTTGATTTGGAAGGTGAGGAAAAGACAGAAATGGTTCCTGGGGCTTTGGAATTTTCCTTACGGATCTAACTTGGGCAGGAAGATCACCTTGAAGGTAAATACCTGAGGAAGCAAGACAATTAGCAACAAACACTTGCTCAGTGCTTTGTGAATCTGCAAATTCTTTTATGTACAAACAATGATTCTCTCAACTTTGCAAGCTCATGGCTATTATTCTTTCCTTTAACACACACACACACACACACACACACACACACACACACACACACACACACACACACGAAAGCAAAGCTCAAAGGAGTTTAGCCAAAGAGCTAGTAGGTTGTCTCATCTCTCGATCTTTCCAGCATTATGTGGGGATTCGTAAACTCTTCTCATTCTGGTTGTTAGGAAAAGTCCTGATAACTCTTGCCACCACTTGAAAATCAATAAGGCTTAATCTTTCCAGGATTCAAATAGTGGCCACTACTCTCTTCCTCTTCACCTAATTGTATTCATTCAACAAATGCTAATTGAGCATCTATTATGTGCCAAATACTGTCCCCATGGCTGGTGATAGGATTGTTGGTCAAATAATGCATTCTTGAAGCTCACATTCTCATACTGTCTTGCCTAAAGAAATTTGTAAGTAAAATAATTTTGAAACTCAGTGTCCTGTGACTTTTCTTTTGCATTAGAAGCAAATCACTAGGTCCTGCTCACAAACAAGGAAAAAAGATTACACAAAGGCGTGAATGCCACAAGGTGGAAGTTTGGGGGAGCTATTTAAAGACATCGTACCACAGAAACTGAGGTATCTCAGAGGCCAAAATCCCTCCAGTTCAATGAGACCATTTTATGGCACCTAGTGAATCCTACAAGCCAAACTTTCCATTCAAAGATGGAAATTGTGTCTTATAGCTTCAGTACTATTTCTTAATTTCCACTCAGAAACAAGCTATTATGCACTTGAATTGTTAGCTCTCTGATGGTTGATTTTGTCACCATAAGAATGTTCCATCTGAAAATCTTTTATTAAAGACAAAGCACCATTTCAGGCTTCACAGGTGGCAGGCACAGTGGTAAAAAATCCATCTGCCAATGTAGGAGACGCAAGAGACATAGGTTTGATCCCTGGGTTGGGAAGAAAATGGCAACCCACTCCAGTATTCTTGCCTGGAGAATTCTGTCATGTTCCTCGGTTCTTTGTCTCGTCACAACAAAAATTTGGAGTGACGGACATTAAAGCCCCTTGGCGGGTCACAGCTCTCGGAGGACAGACCGTGTTATAGCTCTCAGGTCTCGAACGGACCGTGTTACAGCTCTTAAATAAATCAGTGTTACAGCTCAGTGTTACAGCTCTATTTATTTAGATAATAGCGGGAAAATCCATCTTTGAGGCAAGAGGGCACGTCGATCCAAAGACGCGAAGAGAAGATCGCCTCATCGCGCGGGAGAGAGAGAGGGAGCAAAAAGGGAGGGAAGAGGGATTTGGCTCCTCTTTTTATATGTTTCTCTGTCCCTGGGCCTGTCTTGTGTAAATTGGGCTTAGGCAGGAGCGTTGTTTGTTTTACCTGACGTTCTCTTTCCAGTCCTCGGACCTTCCTTTGTTCTATTTTCGCGGGCTTTCCCTTCCAGGTCTTTTAGCCACCACCATTTTGGACTCTTTTTCCCTATTCTAACTACCTAACAATTCCATGCACAGAGAAGCCTGGTGAGCTACAGTCTATGGGATCGCAGAGTTGGACTCGACTGAGGATGTGTGCAAGCACCATAGCACCATTTCTGATCATCAAAGTCACATCTGTATCCTAGTTCAGTTCAGTTCAGTTGCTCTGTCGCGTCTTACTCTCCACGACCCCATGAACCGCAGCATGCCAGGCCTCCCTGTCCATCACCAACTCCCAGAGTCCACCCAAACCCATGTCCATTAAGTTAGTGATGCCATCCAACCATTTCATCCTCTGTCATCCCCTCCTTCTCCTGCCTTCAATCTTTCCCAGCATCAGGGTCTTTTGCAATGAGTCAACTCTTTGCATCAGGTGGCCAAAGTATTGGAGTTTCAGCTTCCACATTGGTCCTTCCAATGAACACCCAGGACTGATCTCCTTTAGGAGGGACTGGTTGGATCTCCTTGCAGTCCAAGGGACTCTCAAGAGTCTTCTCTAACACCACAGTTCAAAAGCATCAATTCTTCTGTGCTTAGTTTTCTTTATAGTCCAACTCTCACATCCATACATGACCACCTGTATCTTAGGTCAGCCATTATTGCCAACAATAGTTCTGTGTAGGCTCCAGCCAGTTTCTATTAGGTGCAGGCTCCCTTCAGACAAGTGCTGTGTACATCTCTTGCCTCTGGCAGACATGAGGCTATTTTTATTGGTACCACTGCATGAGATGCTTTAGGAACATATTTTTATGCCTGAGACCAAGAAACCCAGAAACATGAGGAATTAAATCAAGGTTGGGGAAATGTTTACCAATGAGGACTGGAAGTCAATGGGGAAATGCTTCTTCCTTTGTCCCCTCTTGTACCCCAGGACCATTCAGATATGCATTCCACTTTATGGTCCCATAGGACGAGCAGCCTGTCCTTTCTCCTCGCCTATTTCAGTCTAGTTCCTGGAGATCATGTTCCCAAATAAACTCCTTACACATGGCCTTTTTCTGAGATTTTGCCTCTTGTCGAATCCAAGCTAAGACAACCTTCAAACTTTAAGGACTCAGAAAAAATCAATAAATTACTGATTATAAAAATTTCAGTGTTATACACAAAACACACATGCTGCAATAAGCCTGGTTAAGATGGCATTTCATAAAATGTGCAACTTACCAAATGTTGTCCATTCTGAACACTGAAACATTCATCCTGATAGTTAGTTGGCACACTGGACCATGGGTTTCTCCATTATGATACTTAGCTGTTTGAAGACTCACTCTATAACAAAGATAATATGATATTTTCTATAAGTACTGATACACATGCACTTACTTGAGGCAAAGTTCCCAGGAGGACTCTAGCAACATCTCTTGGTGCCGCTGAACCTAAGGGGCAGAAGGGTCAGCAGACATGGTGTTCAGTCCTCTGCTCATTTTGCAGGGCAATGTGCTTCGGCAGTACACCAAGGGGTGTACTATGAGGCCATCTCTCCCTTGAAGGAAAGTCAAGCCTGCTGGCTTCCCTTCTTATAAGGCAATCATGAAAGAAGATTTGAGAGGAAATAGGCACATTGGGCTTGCTTTGTTTAAAGAAGTCTCAGCTTATAACTAAAATTGTTAAGGGTGTTCTGAGGAAGTACAGATGCCTAGCATCTGGAAAGCTTATGATTTCTGATCCCTTGGGAAGTGATTCAGAGCAGTTCCTTATGAACCTATAGAAAGTTTTATACCTCATACCAAAGAAGGAAGCCCTCAGTCCCTGTTAGGTTAGTTGTCAGGCAAGCCAGAGAGAGCTCAAAGGTCATCCTTCAGAAAATCCTACTCATCCCTTCACAAGATATTACAAATGCATAGTGGACGGTGGTGACAAGCTTCCAGTTCCTCACCACTTAGGATTAGTGATAGTTTTTTTTTTTTTTTTTTATCAGCATGGCCAAAGGAATATTCCTAAACTATTCTATGTTCTCCTTTATTCACCAAACACGGCTGCTATCACATCATTTGTGCCTCTTGCTTGGGCAAATTCTGCTTCTGGTTTCAATGACTTTATTGTCAGGTGTTAGTCTTGCTTAGGCACTTGACAAAAGTGGAGTCATTGGCTCAGTCTGTTCAATGGTGATTTTCTTTGAAGGCTTTGCTTTCATCTATCACATTCTGTGCACCTCTGGTTGCGGCTGGCTCCAGGTGGTTGCAGCATTCTAGCTCTCTCGGCTGCACTGCTGTGTCTGCCATCTCCATTGCCTGATGGAGGTTTTCCTCTGGACTTTTGGAAGAGGCTTTGGATGTATTAGACACATGAAGGAAAAGGGTACTGATACTGACTTTTTTCATATTTTTTTGGCTTATATTTGGAATTGAAAATAAGTTTCCTTTTTAGACTATGCCATGTTCCTCTTGTGAATAACATCATTGCATTTCTTGCCAGTCACCAAGAGTGTAGGAAGAGATCCAAGGTGCTATCCTTTCATTCTGTTGACTTGCAGATTTCACTAGGTGCCTTGGTAGTATGTCATAGTAATGAGTGGGTGGGGGAATATTTTGGACACCTGAGAAACCTTAGTTCTTTGGGTAGAAAGACTTAAGAGACTTAAGACTTAAGGTATTCCCGACCTTTTGCATGGGGGCTAAAGCCTAGTGACTTGCTTCTAACGTGAATCATAGGCTCCTTCCCCTCTTGAGCCTTGAGATGACCACAGTCCTGGCTGACCCCTTGACTGCAGCCTCTGAGAGACCCTGAAGCAGAGGAACCAGCTGAGCCAGCCCAGATTCCCAGCCCACAGATAAATAAACAGTTTTGAGATAAAGAAATAGTTTTGGAGTCAATCATAACACAGTAACAGCTAGCAAATACAGCCCCCTTCAGTTACAGGCTGTAGGAGGCTCTGTCTCTTCTTGTGGGCCATCGTAACAGCATCCTTTGGTTGCAATACCCAGGAAATGTCTGTAATCTACGATCTCCTTTGAATGCAGGCAGCCATTTCCCACTCCTGGATCACTAAGCAACATTCAACCTGTCAGAAACTAGGGCATACAAATTCTATTACAGCCACTATATTTAACACAGGAGCCTGGCTAATAAGGTCAGAGATGTATTTTACAGCCTAAGCCTGGAATCACACCTTTTTTTGGACTAAAGGCACTTTCTATAGTTCTGATTGAAAATAGCAGTTATTTTTTTCTTCCCCTGATCAGTTATCTTTACTGAAAACGTACAGTGCTGTCGCTCCTGACAAGGAGGACATGTATTAGACACCATGGGCTTGCACTTGAATACCCAAGTGATGCATTACATGAATATAATTTACATAATGAGCCAGGGGAAAAGCACATCTTAGACTGTGCATGCTTGTCAACATTTAAAAATGTTGAAATCTTGACAGAGAGTTGCCTCTTAGGGTGAAGAAAAGAATGAATCTTACCCTTCTCCCCCTTCAAGCTCTGATCTGGTGACATGCCCCAAATACTACTCGTAGAGGGAGTTCACACCAAGAAATAAACATGTTGTATGTTCAAATGTTAATAAAACTAGTATATTGGACTTATTTGGATGCTTTAGAGAATATTTCTTCTAGTTGTTCAATGAATATGAAAAGATTAAATTCAAACATCAAGTGGATTTTATGGGTCTCTATTTGTAAGTGGGCATCAATTAACATCAGATAAAAACTGTGATTCCTTAAGGAATTATATATTGCCTTGTCATTAGTGGCAAGATTATAATTATAAACCTTGTTGGACTGAATAATTAAGAAACTGTAATAAATGACTATGCTATAGTAAGGCCCTTGGATAATGAAAACAGCAGCATTTGGAAGAAATTGTAGTAAATAACTCTTACACTTGAGTCAAATGCATTGCCCATGGCAGCCTTCATAACCTCACAATGATTGATTAGACTTTAACAATTATACTGGAATTTCAGAAGTATTTTGGTGTTTTATTAGACCTGTGCTTCCTGAGCTCAGGTAAAATGAGCCCTAGAAATCCAAGCAGACTTTTTGGATTGCAGGTAGTTTCAAACAAACTTGCTTATAAACCTCAACAGAATGCATTGCCTATATCAACTGTAAAGTAAAATATTTTTCTAATATGCTTTTTGTCCATATTTTGAGATTCAGGACTGTTTCTACCAAAGTGTATCTTCTTAGTAGAAAGAAAAAGCCTACCAAAATGGCTCTTTGGCGTATCAGAAACACCACCCAACCTCATTCCTCTAAATCCACTTTGTTTAATTAATTCCACTTTTTAAAAAGATAATACATTTTTTAATGCTTATTGAAAAAACAAGGCAGGAGGGAGAAAACTTTTAGAGGTGAGAGTTTAGTTTATGGAGCTGTAGATGGTGACAGATCCATAGGTGGATAATTATCTTCAAACTCATCATACATTCAGTTCAGTTCAGTTCAGTTCAGTCGCTCAGTCGTGTCCGACTCTTTGCGGCCCCTTGAATCGCAGCATGCCAGGCCTCCCTGTCCATCACCAACTCCCGGAGTTTACTCAAATGCATGTCCATTGAGTTGGTGATGCCATCCAGCCATCTCATCCTCTGTCGTCCCCTTCTCCTCCTGCCCCCAATCCCTCCTTAGCATCAGGGTCTTTTCCAATGAGTCAACTCTTCTCATCATACATTAAACATGTACAGTTTTTTTGTATGTCAATAAAAAATAAGATATGGACAAAATGGTTCAATAGCATCACACACTCAACTGTCATGAGATAGTGAAAAACAGAGAAGCCTGACACGCTGCAGTCCATGGGTCACAGAGTTGGACATGATTTATCAAGTCAAGAGCAATGAGCAACAACAAAGAACATAAAAGATAATAGAGTTTATAAAATACAATTTTTGCCCTCTTTTCATTTCTTAGTAAATAAAGTGTTTGAAGGGCATTTTTGATGTTTTAAATGCCTGCTATTACCTTGGTCCACTTACTAAGTATTACTAAGTGCCTATAGGTATAGTACCCAACTAGGGGTATACCATCTGCTTCCTAGCCTGGCTCCAGTACCTGAAACAAGCCCAGAGGAATGCCTAAAAAAGAAAGAAAGAAAGAAATTTTGACATATCATGGCATTTATTTGCCCTATAACCTACTGATCTTGGCAAAGTTCCTAGGATGGGAAGGCAGAAGTCACCCATTGACCTGAATGAAATCTATCAATCCTGCTCAAATGTTAGCCAGCGAGTAATTGCCTTACATACTAATGATTGAAATGCCAAAAGAATCAAAAGCCCTTTCCTTTTGGAGTGAAAAGTGGTCACTCATCCTTTCTGGAGGATGTGGCCATTACCAATCTCTGATGCTAGAATGCAATTGTACAACAATGGCCTTGATAAACAGGGCTTGTTCCTGGGCTCTCTATTTACCTTCACTTAGAGCCTCTTCCCACCTCAGGTCCTTGCATTGTAAACTCACTTTACAAGCCAGGTCTTCACATGGCTGGCTGCTTTCATTTAAATACCTAACTAAACGTCACCCTTTGTAGTGGTTCATTCAAACTTTTCCATTACTTTTGGTTTTGAGGTGGCTGCAGTGCTTTCATTTCAAACCCCAGATGCACTCTTCACTAGTGTATTTAGCTGTGTAGATTTGGGCAACTAACTTACTGAATCTCTTTGTATGTTTATATGATATGGATATATTTGTGTTTATCCTTCATTATTTCAAAAAGGAATTAAGGCAACCAAACCTACTCATATTATTCAGGTGTTTTCCATTTGTAGTACCTTGATATTTCTTAGTCAACTTAGCTGTCTTAATTTGATTCTAGGAACAATCTAACTTCTGTGTTTTCTTTTTGCCACATTTTATTATTAGGTCACAACCATTTGTTTCTCCTCTTAGTAAGTTGATGGTAAGACTTTATGTATTAGTCAGCAAAGGTTATCTCGATGGGCTGAACGAATTGAGAGACTGAGACCAAAGTTTAGACAATCTAAGTAAATAACTGTAACTAAAAATTAAAAGACATGGGAAATGAAAACTTGAGCAGCATTTCCCAGATTAGTCTGCATTGCTGTATGATCTAAACAATTGCTCAGCATTTCATTTTAACTCAACAAAATGGTTACTTTGGAATTTATAAGAATTGGGAACATTTGATCAACTTCAGTTGAGAATCAGATGTATAACTATTCTTAGAAATGAGTGAATTCTCAATTGATTTTCAATGGAAAAGGATTTTTTGGTCATTGATTGGTGACACTGTTTGGTGTCATTTGCTGATGATATTGAGAACATTATGTGTTTAGCTATGATCTGATATGTGAAGCAAACAAATTGGAACAATTATGTTTTTCTCTATGAACTCTTGCAACCCAGTCAGGCCTCTGAAAACTTTTGCTGCTGCTGCTAAGTCGCTTCAGTCGTGTCTGACTCTGTGCGACCCCATAGACGGCAGCCCACCAGGCTCCACCGTCACTGGGATTCTCCAGGCAAGAACACTGGAGTGGGTTGCTATTTCCTTCTCCAATGCATGAAAGTGAAAAGTGAAAGTGAAGTCGCTCAGTTGTGTCCGACTCCTAGCGACCCCATGGACTGCAGCCCACCAGGCTCCTCCATCCATGGCATTTTCCAGGCAAGAGTACTGGAGTGGGGTGCCATTGCCTTCTCCAGAAAACTTTTGCTAGTGCCTCATAATATGACTGTTAAAACCAATTTTTATTGTTTATTTTGTCTGGTTTTTGCTGATTTTTTAATGTAATTATAAGTACCTTTTGAAACAAGAAGAGAAAGACAAGTTGTACATATGCCCCATCTTTATGTAGTTTGGTTGACTCCTAAGAGAAGAACTAGCTCATAGTTAAATATCTGCAAAGTTAAAAATAATTAACTGATTAAATTTGTAATATAATTTAATACAAGGGAGCCGTGATAATGAATCAGTTAATTGAAGACTCTTGAGACATGTGATTTGGAAGAGAAAGTTTAGTGAGACATGAGGTCTAATGGTCTTAAAACAGGAAAAGGGTACTCACAAGTAGAGAGGAAGAGACTTGAAACACAGTCTCCAAAGATCAGGTAACAAAGGATGCTCTTCCACCTGATTTGTTTGGGTAATTTAATTCCGCTTGACCCATCAGCATGTTTTGCTTAGCAAGTGCAATTAAAGAGTCGCAGAATCAGCAGAGACATATTTCCAAGAAATGGAGTCAAAAATGAGTATTCAAAGTATTTTTTTTTCTCTCTCTCTCATCTGTCTTTTCCTGTGGCCAAAAGTTATCTATTCCCAGACAGTTTGTGGCAGTCATTGAAGTCTATGGCTGATTCTTCTGTGAAGTGAGTGTTAGACCAATGGACAGGCCTCTTTCCATGGTTTAAAGACTTCAGAACATCATCATCAACAAGTACTTTATCTTTTAAAGAATCCTACTAAAAGTGTCTTCACTGACTCAGGGACTGGAGGAAGAGGAATTCAAATCCTTTCAAATAGTGAAGTAGATGTCTGTGGTGGAGAATTTGGGGGTGGTAGAGGAAATATAATGAAAATACTGAATGTTCAATGGTTACAGTGAGTTTTTCTCTCCTGTTATTTAATCAGGGTGTTTATAGACAAATATTATTCATGTGCCATATTTATCAGTGTTGCCATCTATACTGGATAACTTCTTTATTATTTTTTCCTAAATTGGTTTGAATCAAGTCAAATCTTCCTTAGTCTCACTCTAAGAAATATTTTCCACTGGAGCACAGGCTTGAAGTGCTACTTACATTTCTTCTACTAAACATTTGAATAAAAACAAAATAGCCATATGTCTGTACTCTATGTCTGCCTCTCCACTGCTGCCCTGCATATAGATTTATCAGTACCATCTTTCTAGAGTATATGTATGTGTTAATATATGATATTTGTTTTTCTCTTTCTGACTTACATCACTCTGTAAATAGGCTCTAGACACAGGTGGGGGAGGAGAAAGGAGAGGGCGGGATGATGAATGGAGAGAGTAGCATGGAAACATACTCGCTACCTTATGTAAACTAGATCGCCAGAGAGAATTTTCTGTATGACTCAAGGAACTCAGACCAGCACTCTTTAACAATCTAGAGGGGTGGCAAGGGATGGCAGCTGGGAGGCAGGATCGAAAGGGAGGGAACATATGTATACCTAGGACTGATTCATGTTGATGTATGGCAGAAACCAATGCAATATTGTAAAGCAATTATTCTTTAATTAAAAATAAATAAATTTAATAAAAAAGGAAAAAAATGTAAAAACCTATTTAAAAAAACAAAACAAAATAGCACAAGTTTAAAAATAAATGTTTCATGTACCACGAATTGCAGATGTATAATTGAGAAATCCTAATAGAGTCACAGCCTCTATGCTTTCTTTAAACTCTGAAAATATTCATTCTCCTCAGATAACACATACTTTGCTGAATTAAACAGCCCAGCCTATGCACAGAATTCAAGGACAAAAAACAAGCAAATGCAAACAAATGAGCAAACAGAGTCAATATGTTTCTGAGTAATGAAAAAAAAAAAAAATGTACAATTTCTTTTAGGGTTTTTTTTTTTTTTTCCCCAGAAATGCCTTTGGTTACAATGCTCAAACTGTTTGATTTGAAGAAGATGAGGTAGGTTATATTATCTAACATGTTAGATAAAATAGTTTAACACTAGCATAAGACCTTTTATTATTTAGGTTTAAAAAGGACATGAAATGATATGCTTTTGCTTGATGATTACTGCTGCCTGCCTGGTGGTCTAGTTGTTAAGTCATGTCTGACTTTTACGACCCCTTGGACTATAGCCCTCCAGGCTCCTCTGTCCATAGGATTCTCCAGGCAAGAATACTGGGGTGGGTTCGCCATCTCCTTCTCCAATTGCTTACCTGGTCTGCCACAATTGTCTTTCTGTTCTCTGAAAGCAGATATATTTCCCCTTCACTTTTGTTTCATTCAAAAAATCCCTGTCCATGAGAACGAATCTATGACACTGTGACGTATTGAACATAGGCATCCCACTGCAGGCCATAAACCTTTATCCAGGGCTGAACTCACTGAGGGCTGCACATTAAAATTACCAGTGGGGAGCTTTTAAAAGATACCCATATCTGAGTCCTAACCATGGAAATCTTAATTTTATCACTCCTTGGTGGAACCCAGGTTATAGTAGCCTCACCAAGGATTTCTTTTATAGAGTCAGGTGGTTTGATAGATTGATTGATTTTTTTTTTTTCTCTTTTCATCATGGCAATTGTTGAGTACCTTAGGACCAGGTAGTCTCAGCCACAGTCAAAATTCAGATATGGGGCTTATGCAACAGAGAGAACACTTACCACCCCAAGTTCTTCCAGCTATGACCTCTCATTTGTCATGGACAGGAGAGTAGAAGACTGCAGAACATTTCTTTTAATAGGCTTGGCTTCTCTGTGTTGGCAGGGTGCCTCAGCAGAGCTGGCTTTCCTGTATGCACGCAACAGAATGCAATGAGGACCTTGACATTAATCAGGCTGGGTCTTTTCCTCATCTCTGCAAAAGAACAGCCTTGCAATAACATGAAGAGACAAGGCTGTTTTATCCTGGCTGGATTCCGCTCCCTATGTTGTTGGGGAACATGGGGCCCTGAACTTGGAACATTTATAATAATGTTTGGCAACAAGAGCCCTGGTCAGATTTCTGGATGGAAAAGCAGTAGGAGGTTGGAAGTCACCATTTTATTCTCGTTTAGGAAATGAAGCCTTTTCTTTTTCCCTAGCTCTGTTGTCTCTCCTGAGTTTTATGTCAGGAAATGTGAAGCTGCTGATAGCCTGTTGCTGAAATTAAGTTCAGGCTTCCCCCCCCCGCCTCCCACCCCTTCCTCTTTCTGGTTTCCCTCCCTGAAACTTGGGTTCATGACAGCTTGTTGTTGGGCAGGGCATTAGCCTTTTGTAATTTATTGCTTTTAGATTAAATCTGGGGAAACTCAATATTGCAGTTGAATGATTAGAGCAATACCCCTTGGAGTAATAAATTTTCTTTGGTGCTGTGCATCTCCAGATCATGTTTCCCTTCTAATTACATTTACATAAATGATATTCTGTAAAATTAAATTAACATTCAAACGGTTACACTGGCAGAGAGAGACAAAAATTAGTTACCAAGTTGCATCTCCTTAAAAAAAATCTAGTTCTTTTCATAATATGAATCACAACCCTCTCTCAAGTGTCAGCAATCAACAAAATCTTGGTTCCAGAACTGCACAAGGATATTTGTCACCAGCTAATGGAGATGTTTTGTTTCTTTCTTGGAGATTTAGACTATAAAGCCTCATTAGACTGTGACAATGGTGACTTTTCAAACTTGGCCACTAATGAATTGCTAATCTTCCTTCCAGCTTCTCGCCTTGAAATTCTGCAGTTATCATGGGAAATGTTCAAATTGAACATATGCACACAGGACTTTGTCCAGTCTGTGCCTTCCTCCCCAGCCAGCCCTACTTTCCTGTGAGCCTCAGGTCTAGGAGTCAACAGAAGGCTGGTCACAGGTCACAGGTGCCATCCAGAATCTCCTTACCTTTCTATGATCTCTTATACCACCTCAGTGGGTTTCTATTTTTAAGAGTTTAGGTCTCTTTAGAAATTGCACTATCTGAAGGGCTTAAATCAGAATCATCAGAAAATCTACCACTTCCTTGTCTTAGCTAAGAATGTTACTTCAATTATGTTTACAAGTACAATGCTATGTCAACAAAAGGAACCATTTCATTTGTGTTTTTCAGTGAAACCAATCAATGTCTGTGAGTGTGACTTAATTTATATAATAAAAATCTATGTATCTCTAGGGGGGATGTTTACCCAAAATACTACTGGTAGTATCCTTAACATATATGGGTTGAGCACCTACCAGATGACATACCAGACTGCTTTGATTGTCACTGGAAATAAGATGGAAAAGATGGAAAGAAAAAGCCGAGGTACCTCTTGTTCTCACAGAGATTACAGTTTACATGGAAAGAGAGATAATCACATTGGTAAATGTTAAATTACAAACTGAGATTAGCAAGTTGAAGAGGAAACTCAGACCTGGGAGAACATGAATGTAAAGAATTTCACTTGATGAAGGGGATGAGTGAAGATGGAGTTTAGGGAAGCATTACTAAGGACTTGGGATCTGAGCTGAGATGTCAGAGATGGGTGAGGCTGAAGCAGGAGTCAAGGGAAGTGGCTGCAGAAGGGAGGAGATGACCATACCAGGCTGCAGGAACACATAAGCCAGGACCCACAGGAGTGTACGGTCTGGTCACTCAAGATGGCTTTCTTTTGCTTTCTGTAACTCCCTACTCAAGCAGTCCCTGCTCTACTCACAGGACCATCCCGTTCTTTTAATTATAGAGCTTACTAGTCCCTAGTCCGGTCAATTCTCCCTATAAACGGTAACCTCCTTTTCTCCCCAGTAACAATGACTAGCCACGTCCTGCTGGTCATCTGCTGTGCATGGTGAGGTGTCACTCCTGGAACTTTATGTAAAACTTCCTATCCAATAAGCTGTTGATGTCTCTGTCACTGTCTCTGGGCTCTGTCTTCAGTCTTGAGGCTGGAGAACTACAAGGCTAGCAGGCATACAGGGGGCAGGCCAACAAAGGGGGAGTCTGGCATGTTTGATACCAGGGAGAGGTCACTATGGTTGAATTACAGCAGGCTGGGGAGAAAGATGGGTAATGAGATTAGAGAGGCAGTTTATATTAGATAAAGCGAGACCCTTGATGTATGCTAACTATTTGGTTTTCTTCTCAGGGCAATGGGAAGCAATGGAAATGTCATATCAGGGGAGTGACGTAGTCATATTTCATTTTGCAAAGATATCTCTGAGAGCAGTGTGGGAAATAGATTGTAAAGAAGTCAGAACAACTGTGACTAGACCAGCTAGGAGGGAGCTACAGTAGGGAGCTACTGGACTTCCTAGGCCAGATGGAAGGGCACAGAGGTATAAAAATGGATGCCATCAAGAGATATTTCAGAGATCAATTTATGTCAATTGGTAACAATTGGGCCCTGGGGAAGCAGGAGAGGCAATGACCAGAATAGTTCTTGGGTTTCTCACTCTATAACTAGATAAATTTATAAACCTAGATCTCAGAGGAAGTCAGAGTAGGTTATATAAAGATGGTAGCTAAAGTCATGAGCATGTATGCAGCCATGTGAGTAAGCCCTAGGATGACTCTGACTAATCATGTCCTAGTTTCTCTGTACCTCAGCCCTGGTGGTCTTCCCAAGTGGTGGTCTGGTTCTTCAGTGCTCCTCCCACCTTCCTGGGTGACATAGAAAATCTCCACATACTCCTTTGACCCTGCCTGTGATAATGATTCACTGCAATTTGACCTAAGTCTCAGCTCCCTCTTTCAGTGTCAGCTGCCACAATCCCATTGTTTTGGATCTTAAGGAGACCTATGACACCATTAAAGATGATGAACTGAAACTAGAAACTGAACTTGAAATCTAGATCTTGGTTCTGCCATCTCTGCTTCATCTGGAATAAAAAGGATTCCTCTTCCTAATTGATTCACTCATTATTTCTGTGTGTATCAAGAGTTGATTTATAGTATATCCAAAGGCATGTACTAATGAACCATGTCATAATGGAGCTCTGTTACACTGTGCAAATGCCTATAATTCATTTTACACCTCTTATGCGGCACTTATATTATACCATGAATTATTATTCTTTTCATGCCTGTCTAATCTTCCTTACAAGAGTTCAAACTCCTTGAAGACAGGGTTTTTTTTTTTTTTTTTATAGAGTTTTAGACTTTGTACAACACCCAACAGTTTGTCTCACATAAGTATGTATCAACACATACTCATAAATCAATGTTGAGTGACCAGGGACTGTGATCTATTGTAGAAAAGTACTTGTGGTTATACAGATGTGGTGCTGTTTAGTCACCAAATTGTGTCTGACATTTTGTTACCTCATGGACTGTAGCCCACCAGGCTCTTCTGTCCATGGGATTTCCCAGGAAGAATACTGGAGTGGGTTGCAGTTTCCTTCTCCAGGGGATCTTTCCAACCCAGGGGTTGAACCTGGATCTCCTGGTTGGAAGGCAGATTCTTCACCAGCTTGGAAGGTCACGCAGGTGTGAGGTAGCCAGAAATGGGGATGGGAAGTAAAGGAAGGGAAGTATCTAATATAAAATAAAGTTCAATATATATTTGTTGAGTGATTGAATTTTAGAAAGCGTTGACGGATGAAGAAGAAAAATATCAAAGTAGAGGACTGGAGTAAACCCACAGTTATTTGAAAAAGCAATGTTCTTGCATCTCCCCTCACCTCTTGCTAATGTTATTCCTTTGCCTGTAACTCTATTTGGCACCCCCTCTTCATCCTGTCTGTGTGGATCACAACAAACTGGAAAATTCTTACAGAGATGGGAACACCAGATCACCTTGTCTGCCTCCGGAGAAATCTGTATGCAGGTCAAGAAGCAATAGTTAGAACTGGACGTGGAACAACAGACTGGTTCCAAATTGGGAAACGAGTAAAACAAAGAGGTATATGGTCACCCTGCTTATTTAACTTATATGCAGAGTTCAGTTCAGTTCAGTTCAATTGCTCAGCCATGTCCGACTCTCTGAGACCCCATGGCCACAGCATACCAGGCTTTCCTGTCCATCACCAACTCCCAGAGCTTGCTCAAACTCATGTCTATCCAGTCAGTGATGCCAGCCAACGATTTCATCCTCTGTCATCCTTTTCTCTTCCCACTTTCAATCTTTCCCAGCATCAGGGTTTTTTCCAATGAGTCAGTTCTTCACATCAGGTGGCCAAAGTGTTGGAGCTTCAGCTTCAGCATCAGTCCTTCCAAGGAATATTCAGGACTGATTTCCTTTAGGATGGACTGGTTGGTTCTCCTTGCAGTCCAAGGAACTCTCAAGAGCCTTCTCTAACACGACAGTCAAAAGCACCAGTTCTTCAGTGCTCAGCCTTCTTTATGGTACAACTGTCACATCCACACATGATTATTGGAAAAACCATAGCTTTGATGATGGACTTTGTCAGCAAAGTAATATCTCTGCTTTTTAATATGCTGTCTACATTAGTCATAGCTTTTCTTCCATGGAGCAAGTGTCTTTTAATTTCATGGTTGTAGTCATCATCTTCAGGGATTTTGGAGCCCCCCAAAATAAAGTCTGTCATTGTTTCCATTGTTTCCCCATCTATTTGCCATGAAGTGATGGGACCAGATGCCAAGATCTTAGTTTTCTGAATGTTGAGTTTTAAGCCAACTGTTTCACACTTCTCTTTCACTTTCGTCAGGATACTCTTTACTGGAGAACATATATGCAGAGTATATCATGGGAACTACTGGGCTGGATGAAGAACAAGCTGGAATCATGATTGCCGGGAGAAATATCAATAACCTCAGATAAGCAGTTGACACCACCCTTATGGCAGAAAGTGAAGAGGAACTGAAGAGCTTCTTGGTGAAAGTGAAAGAGGAGAGTGAAAGTGTTGGCTTAAAACTCAACATTCATCAAAGATCTTGGTATCTGGTCCCATCACTTCATGATAAATAGGTGGGGTAACAATGGAAACACTAGTAGACTTTATTTTTTGGGGTTCCAAAATCACTACAGATGGTGGCTGCAGCCATGAGATTAAAAGACACTTGTTCCTTGGAAGAAAAGCTATGATCAACCTAGACAGCATATTAAAAAGCAGAGACATTGCTTTGCAAACAAAAGTTTGTCTAGTCAAAGTTATGGTTTTCCCAGTAGTCAGGTATGGATGTGAGAGTTGGACAGTAAAGAAAGCTGAGCACTGAAGAATTGATGCTTTTGAACTGTGGTGTTAGAGAAGGCTCTTGAGAGTCCCTTGGACTGCAAGGAGAACCAACCAGTCCATCCTAAAGGAAATCAGTCCTGAATATTCCTTGGAAGGACTGATGCTGAAGCTGAAGCTCCAAAACTTTGGCCACCTGATGTGAAGAACTGACTCATTGGAAAAAACCCTGATGCTGGGGAAGATTGAAAGTGGGAGGAGAAGAGGACGCCAGAGGATAAGATGATTGGATGGCATCACTGACTGGATGGACATGAGTTTGAGCAAGCTCTGGGAGTTGGTGATGGACAGGGAAGCCTTGTGTGCTGCAGTCCATGGGATTGCAAAGAGTTGGAGACAACTGAGTGACTGAACTGAACTGAACTCCGTCCTGCCTAATAGTCACCCACCTGTGAAGTCTTTTCCCCATTGGTTGCTCAGAGCTTGAGGCATCTTCCTTCATGGCCTCATTGATGGCATAAGCTACTCAAGATAGGACACATTTATTATCTTTATGTGTACACTTCCAGCTCTCCATAGTTAGCCAAGCTCCTTGTGGGACCACAGATTCAGCTTTCAAAACAGAAGAGGCATGTAACCATACGGCTGAGTGTTAGGATAGAGAGTTAAATAAGGCTCTATACTCACAATTGGGCATCATTTCCAGAGCACTTCTGATGCTATCCCAGTACCAAGGTACATCAATGTGACTGCTTACCTGCCTGAATTCTTTTGTAAAGAAAAAACAACTGGCTTATACTACAAGAAAAGTTCAGGTTAACTGTAGCCGAAACTGGACAATGAGTTAGGAAATGTGAATTCTATCCTTCTTTCGTATCTCAGATCTCTATGGCTTTGGACAAATCATTGAAACAACAGTTTCAGTGTATATTCTGTGTAAGAGGCCAATTAGGCAATGCACATGCCTATCAAATTAGGTAATACACATGAAAGCAGATTATCCACTGTGACTGTACAAACACAATGGGGTGTGACATCAGTGTTAGTTGCTGTTACTGATGTGAAAAAAGTCCGTGACAGTGGCCTTCCCTCTGTCATTTAGTCCATACTTGAATACAAGTGCACAGAACGTGGCCAGGTTTGTGCTCTAAAAGGAATAGTTTTAGAACACATGGTTTGTGTTCTCAGATTGTCTGCAGCATGGATCAGGAGGAGACAAGACTGACACAAATCAGTGACAAGCAAAATGTGTGCAAATGCAGGATCATACAGGATCAGACCATTTGAGTCACTGCAGTCTTCAGAATGAAAAGGAATACTGAAGCTACACTGTGATGTTTATGTCGGGAGAGGCAGCTCTTCCTCTGATTTTCAAAGATACCTCTGGGTGTTCTGTGATCTAATCAGTTAGGACTTGCATCAGGATCTACTAATCAGTAGCTCTATTTTCTGCCATTCACCCCCCTTCTTCAGGGCCACTCAGCTCAGAGTACCCCATGCATCTGAAGCCCCTGGCTCAGTTCCTCTGCAGGCTGCAGAGGACCGCAGGCTCCCACCTCTGGCTTTCCCAGGTGGAAGGCTGAGTGCAGCTCTCAGGGCTTGATCCAGCCTGCTGTCCTGTCCCTGCCTCCATCTGGGCCTGCTGTCAGTGGATGGATGCCCATGGCACTGGCTCGCCCACCCGAGGTGAACAAATGGGACCAGAGCTCCTGAGCTCCTCAGGGAAAGCTAAGAAGGCCGGTCACTGGAACCCATCATTGCCTGTGATTTGTTTACCAGGGAAAGGTTACAGAAATTTATGAGTGGGCACCATATGCCAACACAACATCTGCTTTCTCATAAGGGGTGTGAATATAGGACAGTGCTAACTAAGTACATTAAGGGAGAGATTCCAGGCATGAGAAAAGTACAGTTTAACTGCTTAGGGGGTGAAGATTCCATAGCACATTAGGAGTTTGCAGCATTCTTTTTTTTTTAATTCATAGATATTATTGTCCAGAGTAGTTTTAGGTTCATAGCAAAATTGAGGGGAAGATAGAGAGATTTCTTGTATACATCCTACCCCTACACATACATAAGCTTTCCTATTATCAACATCCCGCTATAGAGTTCTTCAGCTGATGAACCTATATTATTATCCACAACAACATCATTATCACCCAAAGTCCATGGTTTACTTAAGACTCACTCTGGGTGATGTATATTCCATGAGTTTGGACAGATGAATAATGACATAGATCTACCATCATAGTATCATACAGAGTAGTTCCACTGCCCTAAAAAAAAAAAATCTGTGCTCTGCCTATTCATCCTTCCTTCCTCCCATATTCATTTTTCAAAATAAATTTCATGTAGAATGTTAAATATAAGTATAGATGACACTGCTCTCTTCAGAGGTGCTGGGAGACCCAGAGTCCTTCCTCCAGTGTCTTCCCAGTGGTTCTTGAGCTATTGTCCTGAGTGCTGATATCTTAAACAGTTTCAAAACTATTGTTCTAGTTGATTGAATGAAGAGGAATTTATTTTATTTTCCAATATTTTCTGCATTTAACACTGAGGAAAATCTTATCTCATTCTGACAGAAGATGTTTGGACAATGTTTCTTACAGATCAGAGTCTTATTTAGCAGTGTCCTCAGTGAAATTGATTAGGAAATTTGCTGGAAACAAACAATGAACTAACCTTCTTTTAATATGACGAACGCTTGTCTGAAGTAGGGAAGAATGATCTAGGTAATCTGGTACTGTTCTTTAACCTTTCTAAATCAATGAGGCATCAAAGCTCTTTTTTATACTAGTGCTATTGCTCAGAGCCAGGCTGTGATATTCAATCTTGACTGATGGTGTCACGTAGGCAGATGTGACAGAGGAATTTCACTAGTAGTGCCACCCTCAGATTTTGCAACTTTGGTTTCAAAAGCAGTGATTATGGATGGCATCCTGGAGCCTTGAGTCATTTCCTCAGTACTGTATAGGCCAAGATTCTTCAGAGATGTGTCTTCCTCACTGCTCATAGTTGCAAGCAACACTCTAGCCAGATGCAGTGAATGACTACCATCAGCAGGGTCATTAATAAGCATGAAAGCACTTCAAAATATTTTGTATGCACTTTAAACTTCTTAGTATTTTAAGGAAGACACATAAAACATACATAAGTGCTTTAACATGCCTACTCAAAAACAGAGGCTAAATCTTTCAGATAATCGTAATAAAATGAGGTAAATTCCATTTAACTCATTAAAGATGTGATTGAGAAAGGTAAACATGCCCCAGATGGGTGTCTGATGTGAAAAATCAAATCACCCATCAGAATAAGTATGTACAGTAGACAGAGCATGGGCTGTGGAATTGGCGGGAACATTCCAAGTTCAAATTATCCCCAGCTGTACTATTCATTGGATGTACAGTGAACTTGAATAGATACTTGATCTTTCAGGGGCCCAATATTCTCAGTATCCTTTTATAATAAAAGAAAATTTCTAACTCCTTTTCATATGAATAGTTCTTGAGAGATCCAGTGAATGGAACATCCATTTTTACTCATTCTCCTCATCTTACCCAAAGCCATCCATATGCTAGTTGTATGGCGCATGCTATGGAAGGCAGCCTGATGCCCTGGGAAGGCAGTGGTTTCAATGCAGGCAGGTAAGTTTCTCAATGCCCATGAGTTCTTGTTGCCCCACTAAAAGATGAATGGTTTGGGGTAACAATTAAAGACTTAATCAATACTCAAATGTTTTGATCTCCATTTGAGTGGGGAAAAGCAAGAACAGCAATTACATATACCCAACAGCTTCAGAAATAGGCAGCTATCAAAGGTGCTAAGTTTTGTTCTTGGTGGCAAACCTTTTTCTATGTGTAAAGCATGAAAATATATACAATATATAAACAGACATGCATTATATTAGGCTCCCCAAGTGGCACAGTGGTAAAGAATCTGCCTGCCAGTGCAAGATATGCAAAAGACACAAGTTCAGTCTCTTGTTCGGGAAGATCCCCTGGAAGAGGAGATGACAACCCACTCCAGTATTCTTGCCTGGAAAACTCCAGGGACAGAAGAGCCTAGCGGGCTACATACAGTCCATTGGGTCCCAAAGAGTCAGACACAAATGAACATGCATGCACACTCTATCTTGCTGCACTGCTGCTGTAGACAGCTTTCAGTTTTCTGACTTTCACTGTCCACCTAAGGATAAAGATGGTCTCCTTGGTGTTAATACTCCAGGCAATCTAGAGTCTAGAGGGCCGTGAGAGTCTTTGGTGCTTTATTTTCTCTGCTCCACATATACTTGTCTCCACTTTCTTTTCCCTTCTGGCTTTAAGAAACCAAAAGAAGGCTAACATCCTCCTGTGAAATCGTGTCACAGTTCTTAAATTTAAGCTATCAGTTCAGTTTAGTTCAGTAGCTCAGTCATGTCCTACTCTTTGTGACCCCATGGGCTGCAGCACACCAGGCCTCCCTGTCCATCACCAACTCCCGGAGATTGCTCAAACTCATGTCCATCGAGTTGGTGATGCTATCCAACCATCTAATCCTCTGTCATCCCCTTCTCCTCCCACCTTCAATCTTTCCCAGCATCAGGGTCTTTTCCAATGAGTCACTTCTCCTCAGGTAGTCAAAATATTGGAGTTTCAGTTTCAACATCTGTCCTTCCAATGAACACTCAGGACTGATCTTCTTTAGGATGGACTGGTGGGATCTCCTTGCAGGTCAAGGGACTCTCAAAAGTCTTCTCCAACACCACAGTTCAAAAGCATCAATTCTTTGGGGCTCAGCTTTCTTTATAGTCCAACTCTCACATCCATACATGACTACTGGAAAAACGACAGCCTTGCCTAGACAGACCTTTGTTGGCAACATAATGTCTCTGCTTTTTAATATGCTGTCTAGGTTGGTCATAACTTTTCTTCCAAGGAATAAGTGTCGTTCAATTTCATGGCTTCGGTCACCATCTGCAGTGATTTTGGAGCCCCAAAATTAAAGTCTGCCACTGTTTCCGCTGTTTCCCCATCTATTTGCCATGAAGTGATGGGACCAGATGCCATGATCTTAGTTTTCTGAATGTTGAGCTTTAAGCCAACTTTTTCATTCTCCTCTTTCACTTTCATCAAGAGACTCTTTAGTTCTTCTTCGCTTTCTGCCATAAGGGTGGTATCATCTGCATATTTGAGGCTATTGATATTTCTCCCAGCAATCTTGATTCCAGCTTGTGCTTCCTCCATCCCAGCACTTCTCATGATGTACTCTGCATATAAATTAAATAAGCAGGGTGACAATATACAGCCTTGATGTCCTCCTCTTCCTATTTGGAACCAGTCTGTTGTTCCACGTCCAGTTCTAACTGTTGCTTCTTGACCTGCATACAGATTTCTCAAGAGGCAGGCCAGGTGGTCTGGTATTCCCATCTCTTTCAGAATTTTCCACAGTTTTCTGTGATCCACACAGTCAAAGGTTTTGGCATAGTCAATAAAGCAGAAACAGATGTTCTTCTGGAATTTCTTGCTTTTTTGGTGATCCAGCGGATGTTGGCAATTTGATCTCTGGTTCCTCTGCCTTTTCTAAAACCAGTTGGAACATCTGGAAGTTTATGGTTCACGTATTGTTGAAGCCTGGCTTGAAGAATTTTGAGCATTACTTTACTAACATGTGCGATGAGTGCAATTGTGTGGTATTTTGAACATTCTTGGGCATTGTCTTTCTTTGGGATTGGAAATAATACTGACCTTTTCCAGTCCTGTGGTCACTGCTGAGTTTTCCAAATTTGCTGGCATATTGAGTGCAACACCTTCACAGCATCATTGTTTAGGTTTTGAAATAGCTCAACTGGAATCCATCACCTCGACTAGCTTTGTTCTAGTGGTGCTTCCTAAGGCCCACTTGTCTTCACATTCCAGGATGTCTGGCTCTAGATGAGTGATCACACCATCATGATCATCTGGATCGTGATCACACCATTGTGATCATCTGGGTCATGAAGATCTTTATTTGTACAGTTCTTCTGTGTATTCTTGCCATCTCTTCTTAATATTTTCTGCTTCTGTTAGGTCCATACAATTTCTGTCCTTTATTGAACCCATCTTTGCATGAAATGTTCCCTTGGTATCTCTAATTTTTTTGAAGAGATCTCTAGTCTTTCCCATTCTGTTGTTTTCCTCTTCCCTTGC
Source organism: Cervus elaphus (assembly GCF_910594005.1). Lineage (NCBI taxonomy): Eukaryota > Metazoa > Chordata > Mammalia > Artiodactyla > Cervidae > Cervus > Cervus elaphus. Next base: position 40,356,650 of record NC_057825.1, on the reverse strand, counting down.
ATTGATCACTGAGGAAGACTTTCTTATCTCTCCTTGCTATTCTTTGGAACTCTGCATTCAGATTGGAATTATCTTTCCTTTTCTCCTTTGTTTTTTGCTTCTCTTCTTTTCACAGCTATTTGTAAGACCTCCTCCGACAGCCATTTTGCTTTTTTGCATTTCTTTTTCTTAGGAATGGTCTTGATCCCTGTCTCCTGTAGGATGTCAGGAACCTCCATCCATAGTTCATCAGGCACTCTGTCTATGACATCTAATCCCTTAAATCTATTTCCCACTTCCACTGTATAATCATAAGGGATTTGATTTAGGTCATACCTGAATGGTTTAGTAGTTTTCCCTACTTTTGTCAATTTAAGTCTGAATTTGGCAAGAAGGAGTTCATGATCTGAGCCACAGTCAACTCCTGGTCTTGTTTTTGCTAACTATATAGAGCTTCTCCATCTTTGGCTGCAAAGAATATAATCAATCTGATTTCAGTGTTGACCATCTGGTGATGTCCACGTGTAGGATCTTCTCTTGTGTTGTTGGAAGAGGGTGATTTTTATGATCAGTGCATTCTCTTGGCAAAAATCTATGGGCCTTTGCCCTGCTTCATTCTGTACTCCAAGACCAAATTTGCCTGTTACTTCAGGTGTTTCTTGACTTCCTACTTTTGCATTCCAGTCCTCTATAATGAAAAGGACATCTTTTTGGGGTGTTAGTTCTAGAAGGTCTTGTAGGTCTTCATAGAACCGTTCAACTTCAGATTCTTCAGCATTACTCGTTGAGGCATAGACATGGATTACCGTGATGTTGAAAGGTTTGTCTTGCAGATGAACAGAGATCATTCTGTGGTTTTTGAGATTGCATCTAAGTACTGCATTTCGGACTTTTTTGTTGACTATGATGGCTACTCCATTTCTTCTAAGGTATTCTTGCCCATCGTAGTAGATATTATTGTCCTCTGAGTTAAATTCACCCATTCCAGTCCATTTTAGTTCACTGATTTCTAAAATGTCAACTTTCACTCTTGCCATCTCCTGTTTGACCACTTCTAATTTTCCTTGATTCATGGACCTAACATTCAAGGTTCCTATGCAATATTGCTCTTTACAGCACTGGGTGTTTCTATTACCAGTCACATCCACAACTGGGTGTTGTTTTTGCTTTGGCTTCATCTCTTCATTCTTTCTGGAGTTATTTCTCCACTCTTCTCCAGTAGCATGTTGGGCATCTACCGACCTGGGGAGTTCATCTTTCAGTGTCCTATCTTTTTGCCTGTTCATACTATTCATGGGGTTCTCAAGGCAAAAGTATTGAAGTGGTTTGCCATTCCCTTCTTCAGTGGACCACATTTTGTCAGAACTCTCCACCATGACCCATCTGTCTTGGGTGGCCCTGCACGGCATGGCTCACAGTTTCATTGAGTTAGACAAGGCTGTGGTCCATGAGATCAGATTGGTTAGTTTTCTGTGATTGTGGTTTCTGTCTGCCCTCTGATGCTCTCTCAGTGCCTACCATCTTACTAGGATTTCTCTGACCTTGTACGTGGGGTATCCCCTTATGCCACACTCCTGACCTCAGACGTGGGGTATTTCCTCCCTGGGGCTCGCTGCTCCAGCGCTGCACAGCCACTGCTCAAGTCATTAATTCAAGTTGTAGAATAGATAAATAGTTAGTAAGAGAACCATGAGCCCGCACCTCACCTCAAATATTTCTATCAAGGTTTGAGGAGAGCTGAAAACCAAGTATAGAATTTTAGCATTGGTCCATGGATATAAGATATTCTCAAATCCTTAACAGAAGTAGATCAGAGGCAACACTCTTCCCACAAGAGAAAATTGTGCTTCCATATTTCCACCCCCACCAAGGGAGCCAGGATGGTGGTCTGTCTGAATCTCTGATAATAACAATATTTTACCTGTGCCTGTTCCTGCATCACCATATCTTCTCCTGTGATGAGGAAGAGGAAAATAGAGAAGGTTATCAGGTCTTACTATCACCTGACGATATTGACTTGCTCTGGACTCCAAGTTCAATGGAACAGGGCCATCGCTTTCCACCACAGTCTGGGCTTGCTCTGCCCCAGCTTAGCTTGTTTGTATTTGCTGTGATCACATTCTTCTCAGCCTTTATTAGTAAAATAATTCTCCCTCCAAGCTTAGTCCACCAGAATGTTCCATTCAGTCCTCAAGCTTCTGGCATGGTGGCAGGCACACAAAAGTCCCCACGAAATGCTTGCTGAATAGGCAGAGAATGAAATTATTCAATACGTCAGAAAGGAATAAAAGTAACTCTGCAATATGTTAGCCAATGAAAATAGCTTTTCTGATACCTCATTTTTATTTAATTTTAACTTGGATATGATTTTGAAACTTTCCTTTCTTTTTCTCAGAATGAAGTAATGAGGTAAGTAATAAATAGCCAAACTTTCTCACTTGTCATGTTATATTTGACAAATTACTTAAGCTCCCTTCACTTAAGTGTCTTAATCTCTACCAGAGGCAATAGTACTGTAACCTAATTTGACAAATGTGTGAATTAACTTGGTGATGGGAATCATTTCACAATGCATATCTATGGCAAATCATATACACTCAAATATCTTATAATTCTATTGGCCATTTACACCTCAATAAAGCTGATCAATAAATAATCACTGCAATAGAAAAAATAAAATAGTAGAATCCAACTAATAGAGTCATTGTGATAATGAAGCTAGAACTTATGAAGCACTTGGAAAAGTGCCTTCCACAAAAAATTTGTGGTTAAGCAAATATTTATTTTTTATCAAGTCACTATTTAGGCAGCATGGCACAGTGAATTAAATGAGGATCAGGCATGTGAGCTGTAGTCCTAATTCTACCACTAGATGTGTGCACGAACTGCTTGGGAACTGGGTTCCTCTGTAGAAAGGGGGTGTTGGACCAATAGTTTTGAAGGTGTTTCTGGTTCTAAAAAAAAATCTATGAAGTTCTGAACTATTTGGGTAATGGACCTCTAAGAGGTTTGGCTTTGGAAATGATTTCTAGTCATCAGCCCAGTGACATATGACAGTGAGTAATTTTCCTCTCTTTTTGATATCTTACTTTTTCTATGTATTCATGTTGTCCACCAATTTCACTTTGCTTGTTGCTGTTTTTCAGTGGCTAAGTTGTGTCTGATTTTTTGTGACCCCATGGACTATAGCCCACCAGGATCCTCTCTCCATGGAATTCTTCAGTCAAAAATACTGTTGTGGGTTGCCATTTCTTTCTCTAGGAATTCCATCCTGAAGGAAGATTAAAAACTGGTGTGACTTATACTTGAAAACTACTGATTAAAAAAGAATTTTTTTTAACTTTTTCTTCTTTTCTGGTTCATAAAAAAAAGTTAATGACTTAAAGAGCTGAACCCCCTAGAGAAAAATAGAGAAAAGTTGTCATTTTCTGAGTTCATCCTAAATTAAGACTTCTCAATATTATCTTAGTGTTTATTGTTTTGTTGGAGGCAACTTTCTAGAAACCTAGACATCCTCATAATATAAGCGCTACCTTTAAAATAGCCCTCAAACAAAATATAACATGTTTAGTCAATTTGATACTTTAGATTTCTGATGTACATCTCCTCATTGATTTAGAAATTCCAAAAATGAATTTTGAGGCTCAACTACTGGCATGACATTCCCATCTATTTAAGATGATTAATATCTTGGTTCCAATATTAGAACTTCCATTTATATATTTTAAAAATTCCATTCCACTTTTATTACTCTGAATATACTTTATTTAAAAAAATGACATATTATGTCTAGTTGTGCACACAGTGTTACATGCTGAAAGGTGTATGCGTTAGGAATGCAATCAAAACAGTTTGGTAATTACTTCTTTGGATAAAATAGCATGTAAGTTTGGGCTACAATTTTGGTCCCATATTCTGACACTGATAAATTTATTAAGTACCCACTGTATGTCAGTCTCCATGCTAAGTACTAGCTGTTCATATGTTTTTGTCTCAAAATTATGTTTTTCACCCTGAAAGTATTTAATAGTGAGTCCACATGGCACATTGTTGGGAAAGACCAAACATATGGCCATATGATAGAGTTTATCCATGTCAGATCAGCCTCTCTTCACTTGAGTATCTTTGATCTTCTTACCTCCACTCTTCATTGCAAACACATGTATGCTTGGCAAACTGATAAATGTGAGATAATCAAATACAAGAGTTATGTCTGAAAACAAATGACAAGGGACTCTCTCATAGGATCAGTAGAAGTTTCATGCCCAGTAGGTTTGGTACTTTGTGGTTGGCTGAAACCTGGGAGAGGGGAGACTAGAGGAGACCCAATAAGGAATTGCCTAGAATCAGAAAAAATGGACTAAATTTTGGAGGGAAGATTGGGGAGGCTTACGGTTCCAGATGTTTAGCAGCTCTCCAGAGATGGTATAATTTGTTATTGCGAAGTCTTAGAGGTCAACAGTGAAGAAGTTTAAGTTTATGGCTTCATAGGGCTTCCCTGGTGGCCCAGACGGTAAAAAAACTTCTCTGCCAATACAGGAGACCCTGTTTCAATCCCTGGCTTGGAAAGATCTCCTGGAGAAGGGGATGGCAACCCACTCCAGTATTGCCTGGAGAATTCCATGGACAGAGGAATTTGGCAGGCTGCAGTCCATGGGGGTCACAAAGAGATAGACACGACTGAGCAACTTTCACTTTCACTTTTCAGGGCTTCAGGTTAATTTTATAATGCTTATATAGGGAAGAATGTGTGTGGCTGTTACCCAAGAGAGCATCTGGGATGCTGAACTTATGTACTTAAATCTTTTTGGGTTTTTTTTCGTTTTTTTTAAAATTAGGTTATAATTGCCTTATAATATTGCATTAGTATCTTCTGTGCAATGAAGTGAATCAGCTATATATATATAATCATATGGCCTCTCCCTCTTGAACACCCCTTCCACTCCCCCTAGTCCATCCCTCTAGGACATCACAGAGCACTGAGCTGAGCTCCTTGTGCTTTATAGCATGTTCCCACTGGCTATCTATTTTTCACACAGTTGTGCATATATGTCAATTGCATTCTCCCATTTTGTCTCAACCTCCCCTTCTCCTAATGTGTCCACATATCCATTCTCTATGTCTGCATCTCTTTGATATGCGTCCATTTTTGGGAAGCTTGTATCCCACTGGAAACCTGTTTCTCAAAGACTGCTGATAATATTAACAGGTGCAGTCTTGAATCTGGAATTTCAACCATCTTAAACATTCACAAAAATGTTGATGGAATTTGTAGGAAATTTTAGGAAGAAGGACAGAGGGAGGCTAATGAATAGCTTACTTGATTTTGCAAATGCTTGTCATCACAGGCGTAATGATTAATTTACCAATGTGTTTTAGACCAGTATCAAGTAAGAAATTTTAAAAGTACTTTACAAGTAGTTATTGGAAAAAGCATAGATAATTGGGTCTGGATTATGACGCTATTCATAGTAAGATGCAAAGACAATCATACGCTTTAATTTTGGGGTCTTAGTACTGGCACTCCAAAAGGACAAATCATTTAAGTGCAGGAAAAAAGAGAAAGCAAGCCTGGCAAGAAGTTTACTGCCTCCCCCTTTAATCAGTCCAACAGAGTCAGGTCCGGGCATCCCAATCTGTCAGGGGCCTTTGAAGTCTCAATCATCAGTGAGTTGTGAATCTGTGACTCTGGAACTTGCTACTTTGCAAGCTTGTCTATTGAACCTGACTTTCTGTTGATGTTCAGTAATTACAGAGATGAAAAGGGACCATTAACAACAAGTGATGGGACTCCCTTGACAGTCCAGTGGGTAAGACTTCACCTTCCAGTCCATGGGGTATGGGTTCAATCCCTCGTTGAGAAGCTAAGATCCCATATGCCTTTCAGCCAAAAAATAAAACAGAAAACAGAAACAGTACTGTAACAAATTCAATAAAGATTTAAAAAATGATCCACATCAAAAAACAAAATAAAATAAAAAAGAATCTTAAATATAGAAATGAGTGATACAACAATGCAGACTCCCCTGGAAAACCTATGCGGTTCTGCCCCACACACACAAAAAAAGGGCTTTCTTTTTATTTTAATTAATTAATTTATTTTAATTGGATGATAATTACTTTACAATATTGTGATGGTTTTTTACACACATCAATATGAATCAGCCATGGTCCTAAATGTGTCCCCTCTGTCCTGAATCACCTTCCCACATCCCTCCCCACCCAATCCCTCCAGATTGTCACAGAGCACCAGCTTTGGGTGCCCTGAGCCATACATTAGACTTTCACTGGTTGTCTATTTTACATATGGTAATGTATATGTTTCAATGTTATTCTCTCAAATTATCCCACCCTCTCCTTCTCCCACTGAGTCCAAAAGTCTGTTCTTTAATTTTGTGTCTCTTTTGTCCCCCTACAAGTAGGATTGTCAGAACCATCTTTCTAGGTTCCATATATATGCATTAATATAGAATATTTGTCTTTCTCTTTCTGACTTACTTCACTCTGCATATATAATAGGCTCTAAGTTCATCTACCTCATTAGAACTGACTCAAATGCGTTCCTTTTATAGCTGAGTCATATATTCCATTGTGTATATGTACCGCATCTTCCTTATCCCTTCATCTGGTGATGGACATCTGGGTAAAAATGGGCTTTAGAAATGCAAAGTAGAGCAATTTTGGCGGGGTAGAACCTGACTTAAATACACAGATCCAAAAATAAAGTGAGGGGAAGTCAGTACTGTACTTGAGATTAGAACTGGCCGGAAGGAAGTAGGACAGCAAGTCCAGTAGCCTGGCTGAGGTAGCACACCCCAACCCACCCAGTATCCCTGACAAGTCATGAAGAAAGGCTTGGACAGAAGGACCTGTCAAGGCAAGCAGCCTGGTGTTCAATCAGGGTTAACTCTGTGTAATCTATCAGGGGCTTCTCCCAATTTTCACCTTCTTGGTGTCTCTATAATCTCCAGGGAATGGCAATTGCAGGTATTTTCCATTGATCAATCAATCAATCAATGAATCCCTGCCCTTTGGAGCTTTCATTTAGTGAGGTGTCAAAGAAGCTGACAACATATTCACAGCATTTCAGGAGTCAGAATAAATAGGAATTAGAGTAATTCTCTAGCAGTTTAGTGGTTGGGACTCCACTTCCACTGCTAGGGACCCGGGTTCAATCACTGGTTGGGATACTAAGATCTCACAAGCCCATGGCAAGACCAATTGCTTTTTTTTTTTTTTAAGAATAAATATGAGTCATAGATGAGAGTGAACAACAGAATCCAGGCCACTCCACTCAGTCCTGACAGTATATCTCTATGATGTGGCCATAACAGTTGATTCAGGGCTACCTCTCTTGTGAGGAAGAGCAGATGTAGATGGAGAAATGGAATCAGGCAAATTGGATTTAAATTCTAACTCTACCATCTATTAGCTGTATAACCTTCTTCAAAAGTTTAAACTCTCTTTGCTTCAGATTTTTTATCTGTAAAATGTAGATCAGAGTATCCATCTCACCTGTTTGTGGTGCAGATTAAGTAAGAAACAAGCTTTATTTTCTTGTGACAGACTTTATTTTTTTGGGCTCCGATATCACTGCAGATGCTGACTGCAGCCATGAAACTAAAAGACGTTTGCTCATTGGAAGAAAAGCTATGACCAACCTAGACAGCATGTTAAAAAGCAGAGACTATTTTGCCAACAGAAGTCCATCTAGTCAAAGCTATAGTTTTTCCAGTAGTCATGTATGGATGTGAGAGTTGGACTATAAAGAAAGCCTAGCACCAAAGAATTGATGTTTTTGAACTGTGGTGTTGAAAAAGACTTTTGAGAGTCCTTTGGACTGCAAGGAGGTCCAACCAGTCCATCCTAAAGGAAACCAGTCCTGAATATTCATTGGAAGGACTGATGCTGAAGCTGAAGCTCCAATACTTTGGCTGCCTGATGTGAAGAGCCAACTCATTAGAAAAGACCCTGATGCTGGGAAAGATTGAAGGCAGGAGAAGGGGATGACGAAGGACAATATAGTTGGATGGCATCACCAACTCAAAGGACTTGAGTGTGAGCAAGCTCCAGGAGATGGTGATGGACAGGGAAGTCTGGCATGCTGCAGTCGGACACGACTGAGTGACTGAACAGTAATAGCAACATACAAATTCCTCTACAAGAGTCCAACTTAAAAATTCAATGCTATATTTTTCTTCCTTTATTTTTGACAAACATGGTTGTGTCATTTATGGCAATTATGTAACCTTTTCTTACACTTTTGGGGCTGATAGTATAAACAGTGCCATTATTTTTTTATATTTGAGTTAAACTGATATAGGGAGTAACTGGGTGAATTTTTTTATCCTACTCAATTTGGATACCCTCTCATTAGCAACCTTCTGTAAAAATCTTTATTAATTTAATCTGGATCTTCTTTCCATCTTGCTCAACCATTTGAGGTTTCTGCCATTGGCAATCTTTCTATACTTTCTATTCATGTTAATCCAAGTGGTTCTCAGTGCAATGGTTAGAAAAAACAATGGCAAAAGAAGTGTATGTGTGAGGAAGAAGAAGGCAGTGGATGTCTGAGGTTAATAAATATGTCCTCGAATCTTTGTGGGCCAGGAGGGAGCTCTGGGCCAGAAGAACCTCTGTGGATTAAGAGTTAAAGCTCAAGGTGAGTAAACGAGCAACTTCATGAAGTTGCCAGGACCATCCAGGAAAGTAATGTCTCCAGAACCCTGAGCATTTTGCTTGGCACATAGTAGGTACTTGATTTTCCTTCCTTTATTCCTGGCAATATCATAAAACAAACCTCAGTTTTCATTAGCTTATATGAGTAGGTGAGACGACTTTGAATATGCATTATTCTATACCAGGGTGGGCAAATCATGTCACTTCATATGAAAATGAGGAATTTAAGGGATGGAAGAGCTCTGTTCTGGAGTAACACTGGTATCCTGCGGCTAGAAAGACGTATTTTTTGTAACTGCCTGGAGCTTGTCCCTCAGCTAGATACATCCTGTTTATGGTGACTTTCTCTAAAGCCATGATTAATGTGGGCTTTTAAAAATTGTTTTTCTTTGTGTTATGTAAATAAGGTTTCTTTCCAGTATGGCTGAATGCTGGTTTTAATTAAATTTAGGAAGAAAGGGGAGGGGAGGTTGGGGAGCCTGACCAAGCTGAAGAGCATCAGTGGAAATCACATTTATGTTTGGAGCATGGCATTTGGAAATAGAATAAATAATACGAAAGAGAGCACTTCTTCAAATGGGAAGGTAATGAACATGCTTAATATTGTTCTCATTTTGGTTTAGGCCAGGATTCTTGCTTTGAAAAGGAGAGTTTTCCTGTTTTAATTACTAACTCTACCTATTTTACACATCCCATGCCACGAACCACCTTCCTTTTTGTTTTATCTTCCTCCAGAAGAGAGTCACTATTTTATGAAAGTGAATTTTGCTATTCATTGAATAGTATGCTTGTTTGTGTTACTTTGGCCATAATGTAATTGAAATTTGGATTGAGGCTAATCTATACTGGACCAAAGTTAATTATGATGCAGAGAGGATATTATATTACTTTTGGCTAAAATTTACCTTTACTCAGCATGCTCTTTTCTTACAAGAAATACAAATCAGTGGTGTAAACATATTTGCTTAGGAAAAAAATTATTTTCAAGCACTTGAATAACATACATTTATTTATAATAGTTATGTTAATTAGAAACTAGTCTCATCTATTTCTGAGAGCACATTTTTAAGAGTCCCAGTCAGTAAGAGGATGAATGGATATGCGCTGAGACAAATTTAAATTATTGTGGGTATTTGGGAGTTGCAAAACAGTATTTCTTCAAAAATATTTCCTTATCTAGATTTTTTTCATGGTTTTGGCCTGACCTTCCCCTCTGCTAGTTCAAATAAGTAAAAGTAGTCTGCATCCCTAAATCATTCTTGAAAGTTCTGCCTCCCAACTTCCAATCAATGGTGTCTCCCTGGCAGTTTATGTCCTTGTAGACTGCTCTTCATCAGAGGCAGTGAGCAAGCTCGCTAAGTCTGATTGGCTCCGTCTCCGAAATATGATTAGGGTGAAACATGCTCATTGTTTAATGGAAAGGAAAATTCTAAATTTAAGGCAGTCATGCTTCTTGTGGGGAGGTCAAAGAGTGAGTAGATTATGGGTTGAGGGGATAAAGAAGGGAGAAGAAAGATTTATGTGCTCTGTGGTATTTGAAACCAGCTTACAATTGGCCCCCAGATTCAGAGATTTTACATATTGTGTTGTTGGAGAACATGGATTCAAAATTTTAGAGTAACCCTCAAAGGTGCCTCTTATGAGCTTCCCTGATCGATATACTCCTTGATTAATCTTAAAAAGAAAAGAAAAAAAATATTGAGAAGTGTCTCTTTTCTTGAAATAAAGAACCATTTGGCTGGCAGCCATTGGGTAAGTGCTTGAAGGTACTAATTCAATGACTTACAAAGCTTTGTGAATTTGGGTAATTCCTTAACTTCCCTTTGCCCCATCATTATAAAGACGACATCATAGGAAGAAATTAGTTCATATACAGTCAGTGAAAAGAATTCAACACTATATTTTTGTTTGAAGAGGAGGATCAGAGGAGGTAAATGATTTAAGTCGCAAGAATGATCCCATCTGCCTTTCTACTTAATGAATTTCCCAGGTAAACGTGAAATGGAAGGTATGAACTGATTCTTCCTTCACTGAGTCTTAATTCCCAAGGTCCTCTTATGAAATGAGCATCTCAACAAACCTAGCATTTGCACTGTTTTAAGAAGCAGTATGTTATTTTGTACAGAAAGATCCTAATATATAGGTTGCCTCTTCCTCTGAGACTCAGTCAAACACTGAAGGAGGTAAGACTGGTTGGTCACATTCATTGAGAGATGGTATTCCTGTTGTTAATTCCTGTCACTAATTCCTGTCACCATCCTTTCTTCCTCAGGTATTTGCAGTGAGAATGTAGACAAGTTTTTTTTTTTTTTTTGCCTCATATGTTAACTTTAGAATTTAACTTCATTTAAAAAAAAATTTATTTTTAATTGAAGGATAATTGCTTTATAATATTGTGTTGGTTTCTGCCATATATCAACATGAGTCAGCCATAGATATACATATATGCCCTCCCTCTTGAACCTTGCTTCCACCTTCAACCCCATCCCACCCCTCTAGGTTATCACAGAGCCCTGATTTGAGTTTCCTGAGTCACACAGAAAATTCCCACTTTTTTATGGCTGTTCTTAAAAGGTGGCTATGTTCTTGAGGCAGAAAATAGAAGAGTGGTAACTAGAGGCTAGCGGGAGAGAGACATGGGAGTTTAATAGGCACATAATTTCTGTTTGAAATGATGAAAATGTTTTGAAAACAAACTGTGGTGATGGTTGCATGACATTATAAATGTGCTTAATGCAACTAAATTGTATACTTACAAACAAAATGGTAACTTTTATGTCATCTGTATTTTAACAACAAAAAGAGGTAGTTTGGCAGTTTCCATGAGAAAATATGCACATCAGACAGTTAAGATAAAGTCATGAATGGCTAATACAAGTAACTATGATGCTTAGAGGGATTTTTGGCTACTGTCCGCATATCAGACGTCTTTATCTGATTTTATGTCTTTTGACTTTATCTAATTAATATACAGGCTGAGAGGGGATATGATGGTTCTCTTGACCCATGGGTACATTTCAGAGCATAAGTCACAGAACTCCCCTCTGGATCCCATCATTGTCCCTGCTCTTCGTATTGCCCAGCTCTCCTTTGTTCCTGTGTGTGTCCAGTCCAGCCCAGGCATGGTTTTGGGTTATTTGATTCCATTTGTGTCTCTGTAATCACCATCTAGACTTGTCTGCTTTTCTTTAAGTTTTCTCCTTTATTCTCTTCGAAATCATTTCGTGTTCTTCCTGTTCCCTCTATGATGAGCTCCAGTCCTCAGTTCCTGGGACCCTCACTGGTGATCTACCCTCAGTTTCTTCCGCTTTTCAAGGGTATCAGACACAGTTCACCTAACAGGAAGCCAGGGGGCTCAGGATTTGTCTCCTAAAAACATTCAAAGCTGATGTTCTCACTGGGGCACAGTGCTTGTGTGTGGTTGGGAAAAGTAACAGAACTGAAATTGAGGGCCTGCTGCAGACTGTCACCTGGAAGAAAAAGCCAGCAGTTGGAGAAAACGGGAACAGAGCCAAGATTAGAGTCAGACAGTGGAATAAGGGTGGTAGAAGAGATTGAAAACACAGACAAATCCGGTGGTCAGGGAGAGAAACACCATTCAGCATAGACTACTCTGAGCTGAGACCCAGAGGCTAATTACTTCACTGGATATAGCCACTGGCTTAAAGTTCCAGATCAGTTTTTTCCTCATCTGGTCTTCCTCCCACTTGAAATGCCTGCAGCTGAGTCTGGAATAGGACTTGCCATTATAGTGTGACATGTCTCAGGGATAAGGCAACTCATCTGCCTCATTTGCAGAAGAGGCATGGCCCAAAGGAGGAGGATGCTCTGCTCCAGCTCACTTAGCTACTCAGTGCTGAGGTCTAGCCTTGAACTCAAATCTCATTATTTTCAATAATCTCACTGTACTTTTCAGCCTCCCTAGGATGAGGGCCATGATGGTGGAGTTGTATAGAACCATACTGAATATAGCACCATATGCATTGCAGTAGGTAATAAATGCTTCTTGATGGTAGTGGTGGTGAAGATGATGGTGATTATGGTCATAGAGAAAACTCCATTTAGGTGAAATTAAATGATATTGCATGGGTGAGAGTGGAAAATTCCATGCTATTTAATGGCTGACATGTAAGATGAATTTGGTAATGAAGCTGGGGGACTTATCAGGCCAGAAAACTGCATTCTCTCATTAGACAGCCCTTAATGACCCACTTATTACTAATATAAAGGAAAAGATATACATATAAACACATGTTACTGAATGTTTGACTGCAAGAAATGAAACTAGTACACCGGCTTGAGGGGTTAGGAACAGACGCTGCTTCTGTTTGAATGATCAGATTTGCTGCTTTCCAGATGGAAAATGACAACTGAAGTAAAAGGGTAAAGGATGATTTGACTATACTTATAAAAAAGACAGGGGAGAATAATGTAAGGGAAGCAGGTGGAACTGGCTACCTCTAAGGATCGCTGCAGGGGACTAGAAGAGGGAATAGATTTATTTAGAAGTCTGACTTATGCCTTCTTTTGAGATGTGTACTAAAAGTATTCAACTCCTCACTCACATGACATTCATCTCTCTGATAAACTGAGTTATCTAAGATACAGCTGACAGTCATCAGGGAGGCCAACATGGAGGCTGCATCTATTCATAAAACCTCATGCATTTCACCCATAAGGGTTCTTCTTAAGTCCCTGCTCAGAATGTATTGAATATCCAATCTTAGAGAGTTACTTGGTTTCCTAGCCTATAGAAAATGATAAGCAGCACAGCTCAAAATAAGGAAAAGGTGTTTACTGAAAGGCCTTTTGTTTATAACCAGGGCAAGTGATGCCTGGAAATCTGAAAGTAAGGAAAAAGAAAGAAAACCATGAAACAAAAAATAAAGATACTTAGCCTGAAATAGACCATAGTGATGTGTTACCTTTTAGAGTAGGAAGGCTTCCACATATCACTATAGCCCTTGAGGTAATTTTTGATTTATAACATAACCAAAGAAGCTTTATCTCAGTTATGTGATTTGAAAATTTAGACAAGTAGATTAGATGATTTCCAAGGTCTCTTCATCGAAGAAAAAAAAGAGGAAAAAAAATTAAATAGAGGAAGATAGATTTAATTTTATAAGAAAGAAAACACATTCAATTAACTCTAGTTTTAAAAAGCTATTTTGGCCAAAAACAAGACAATGAGATTACAATAAAAAAAATCTTCTTTGTATTAAACATTTATAGGTATAGTAAGCCAAATATAGACATCAAAAATAATTATGGTACTTCATTTATATTCTGGCATAACAACAGAGATTCAGTTTAGGAAGGTGAAAAATTTGGGAGATGGATGATGGTGAGAGTTGAAGAACAATGTAAATATACTTAGTGCCACTGAACTGTACAGTTAAATATGTTTAAAATTTTTTTGATGCTATCTTCATAGCAAATATCATACTCAGAAATGATAGGGAAAAGGGGAGATTTTTCCTTCAAATAACTTTGGCACTTGATACATTTATCACAGTTATCTGGAAAACTGTTTTCCTGGGAAATCTGTATTCCATGCTGCTGCCCCAGGAATGTCTTGGTTTGGTGTTGCCAGGGGTGGGGTACTGCCTCAATCATGTATTATTAGTCAATGGTCTGAGGCAAGGGGCTCCCCATTGCTAACTCCAGTTTCTTGATTTGTAAAGTGGGAATTGTAACATTGCAACATAGTGATGTTCTAAGCATTAGTGGATTGATTTGATGTGTGTCTAATGCTTAGTTCCATGCCTGGAATATAGGAAATTGGTGTCCATACTATAAAAAAAACTCTGAATACTCATCAGAAGGACTGATGCCAAAGTTGAAACTCCAATATTTTGGTCACCTGATGCGAAGAACTGACTCACTGGAAAAGACCTGATGCTGGGAAAGAGTCAAGACAGAAGGAGAAGAGGGTGACAGAAGATGAGATGGTTGGGTGGCATCACTGATTCAATGGACATGAACTTGGGCAAACTCTGGGTGATAGTGAGGGACAGAGAGGTGTTGAATGCTGCAGTCCATGGAGTCACAAAGAGTCAGGCATGACTTGACAGCTGAAAAACAACAACAACAACAACAACAACAACAATATAAACAAAACCCTATTTTCCCCTTCTAAATGTATACTGTGCCAATGCAAGGGATAAAGTTGTAGGTCAGGAGAACTCACAACATTTGAAGTGGCTATAATGGAAATACAGATGGAAATAAAGATGAAACAAAGAGTAAGTCTCACCCTTACATCAAGACACTGCCACCAGCATAGATAGGTTGGGACTTCATCCTGATTCCTTGCTGTCCTTCCCACTCTAAGTAGTATATGTATTGGAGTAACCCACTGCAGTTTGCATGACAATTTTGCAAATAGTAATTCATTTGACCTTCAAAATTAATTTTTGAGTATAGTGTTTATCTGTCCCATTTCACAGATGAAGAATGAGGGGATTCAATAACTTGTGTACATTGAACCAGACCTTTAAGATAAATGAACTTGAGTCTTATGTTCCAGCTCCATTGGTCTCTGTTTGTACAGGCCCATAGACCTGATTGATGACTTACAATAGGGTTAATGATTTAGGGAAGAACTGATTTGGGAGTAAGTGAGCTTGTTGTGTTTCTGAGAATACATGAAACAGCATACAAGGGGCTTCCCGGATAGCTCAGCAGTAAAGAATCTGCTTGCAATGCAGGAGATGCAGGAGATACCTGTTTGATCCCTGGATTGGGAAGATCCCCTGGAGAAGGAAATGGCAACCTACTCCAGTATTCTTGCCTGGAGAATCCCTCGGATATGTGAGCCTGACAAGCTATAGTCCACAGGGTCACAAAGAGTCAGACAAGACTGAGCACATATGCATTCATACAGAATTGAATGCAAATTTTAAAATGTCAGATAAAAAATTGGATCAAAGCTTTATTTTGTCCAAGAAACTATTTATACATCTTTATGGTACAAATAAAATTTGAGAGAATGTTTTAAGTCATCAAAGAAAATTCTCTTTTCAAGCATTCTTATATCTGTTTGAAACCTAATTTTTATATAAAATTCCAACTATCAATTATAAACCAGCCTAATCTGGGCCAAAAGAAGTCTACAGAGATCTATCCTGGAAAAGAGTTTCAATGAGAGGAATACACTGACTTGGTTGACATGGATTTGATATAATGAAATAACTTTTATTTTTATACAATTTTAAAGGTTACTTTCCATTTACAGTCATTATAAAATATTGGCTACATTCCCTGTGTTGTACAGTACACCCTTAAGCCTATCTTTCTAAAATGACATCTTTTATTAAAAATAATACAACTTTTTCTCTTTGTATGTTTCCCAGTAAATCAAATAATCCCTTCTCTCAATTAAAAAGGCAGGAAAGAGGAAAGGAAGAGGGGAAAATAATATTTACTGAGCATCTATACAGAAACATAGGCTCTTGAATAGACATACTTACATGTGATCTCATTTAATCCTAAAAGTAACCCTTTGTATTAAGTACACTTTATAGCCACTTCCCTGATGGCTCAGACAGTAAGGAGTCTACCTGCAATTCAGGAGACCTGGGTTTAATCCTTGAGTCGGGAAGATTCCCTGGAGAAGGAAATGGCAACCCACTTAAGTATTCTTGCCTGGAAAATCCCATGGATGGAAGAGCCTGGTGGCTACAGTCCATGGGGTCACAAAGAGTCAGACATGACTGAGTGACTTCACTCTTACTTTCACACTTTACAGTATTCTCCTCATTCAAAAGAATGAGTTTCCAGGAATTTCTACAATAAATATTCTCAAAAGTATTGGTTATAGTATGCAAAGGGTTAGAATCAGGTCACAAACTTCCCAAAGACATGTTTTCCTTGGCCTGCACTATTGTTTCTAAAAAAGTTGAGCCAATTTCCAGCTTAAAGAAAATCAAGCTCTGGCAACATGGGGCCTTCATTTAGAATGGCAACAAGTGGCTGGCATGGAGAAGCGATCGTCCTTTGGACAGTCTGTGACATTAATTTGCCATAGTCACTTTCTGGCTTGCTTTGCTTGGTAATATTTCTTCCCAGGTCCCTATGGGCATTTGAGTGGGGACTCCTACAATGATGAGTATGGATTGTTAGCTAGAACTTTAGTATATTTATTTGTTGAGAAGGAGGATACAGATATCAGTTTTCAGAAGAAAGCAGAATTGAGCAGGGAGCAGTTGTCTGGTGTATCTTGTATTGTTTATCTTCTATTGTCCAGGATAGATCTCTATTTTCAAATTAGGGGACCTCCTTGCTTCTGCATGTGATCCTATTCCATAAAACTCTGGAGAACAAGTCACTGGTCCTAATCCAGTCAAGGATGTACTTATCTTCTTTTCTACCATTTCCTAGGGGCCTCCACTGTACCTTTGACTTCTTAAATTAGATTTACTGGGGTTTATAATCCTTTAAGATACCATTCCAGGTGGCACTAGTGGTAAAGAACCTGCCTGCCAAAGCAGGAGACCCAAGAGGCTTGAGTATGATCCCTGGGTCAGGAAGGTCACCTGGAGAAGGGCATGGCAACCCACTCCAGTATTCATGTCTGGAGAATCCCATGGACAGAGGAGCCTGGTGGGCTACAGTCTAAGGACCTCAAAGAGTTGGACACGACTGAGCTCCTAACACCTTACTTTTTACAATCCTTCAAGCCTTTTCAAATGCATATCGTAAAATTCTCACATTTCCCCCAGTGAGTGGCTTTTTCCCTAGCTTTATTGATGAAGAAATTGGTACCCAAGTGCTTTAGGGATCTTGCATAAGATCACAGAACTACAAAAGGAAGATAGCAATGTGGAACCACATGTTTTGATTTCCTAGGTGCTGCTTCTGTGATGTGGATTTTTCCATCTGCACAGATATAAGAGAGAAATTGTTAGTACTGTTTTGGGTGATCTTTCTCACAGTGTCTATTAACTGTTCACACTCTGAATATATCATTTTCTCATTCATTAATTCATTTATTCATTCCATTAACTGATGTTTATTGAAATCTCTTTTATGCCAGCAATAGTGTTAGATTTAGTGATATAAGAACAATCAGAAACTCATTTGAATGCTTCCTTCAAAGAAGTAAGTAAAAGAGGCTAACATCACTCAATACAACAATAGATATTTCATTTTTATGACTGTTGTAAGGATTAGGAAGGAGAGTTATGTCAAATGTTCAAAATCTATGACAGAAATATTTTATCCCATCTGTGGAAGTCAAAGAAGACGTCCTCTAAATAAGGAAAATTCATCAAAAAATTGAAAGGATATGAAGGAAAGAGCATTGAAGGTGGAGTTAGCTTGTGCAAAGGCCCTGTGGCAGTAGAGAGCACTCCATCTAAGCGACTGAGGGAAAACAAGAGTAATAAGATCGTACGAGACAGGCTGGGGTGGAGACCCCCGACCAGAACAATGTTAAAATTGTGATCATCATTATGGATGAACTCTTTTCAAGTGCCAATTTATGATTAAAACCAAAGAACAGACATCTAATACTTAAATAGAGGGACAGTAAGTTCAGTTCAGTTGCTCAGTCATGTCTGACTCTTTGAGACCCCATGGACTGTAGCACAACAGGCCTTGCTGTCCATCACCAACTTCCGATGAAGCTTGCTCAAACTCATGTCCATTGAGTCAGTGATGCCATCCAATCAGAGGAACAGTACCTTCTGATTTTCATTTTTAAGATATTGTTTTATTGCAGTAGGGAGAGTCAAGCAGATATAAATAAGAATGGATGTGAGACAGCAAGTGGGAGCTATGGCAGT
This sequence comes from Cervus elaphus, assembly GCF_910594005.1. Lineage (NCBI taxonomy): Eukaryota > Metazoa > Chordata > Mammalia > Artiodactyla > Cervidae > Cervus > Cervus elaphus. The sequence goes on along the minus strand of NC_057825.1, from coordinate 40,338,204 downwards.
CATCATGGTGGAAGAGAGAGAATAGATGTAAGAGGTTGTTAGAAGGTGAAATCATAGTATAGGTGGTAGGCTGGGTAAAGGAGTTGAGTTGGTGGAGGTAGACAGGATGCCCCCCTTTTTTTTAGAGGTGGAGGTTGGTGGATCATTCACTGAACTCAAATCTTCTGAGAACTTTGGGCAGAAGGATGCATCATATGATTAATCTTTTACATTTTGAGATCGACATGCTTTTGAGATAACAGAGAAGTCATCAAACAGCATTTACAAATCTTGCCATCTAAAGGAATAATTAGAATGAAAATCTGTGAAGATTGCCTGGTAGAAATTTGTATTTACCTTCTCATGATATATATATGTTCAGTTTTATTACTTGCTCAGTTCAGTCCAGTCACTCAGTCGTGTCCGACTCTTTGCGACCCCATGAATCGCAGCACGCCAGGCCTCCCTGTCCATCACCAACTCCCAGAGTTTACTCAAACTCATGTCCATCGAGTCAGTGGTGCCATCCAGCCATCTCATCCTCTGTCATCCCCTTCTCCTCCTGCCCTCAAGCCCTCCCAGCATCAGGGTCTTTTCCAATGAGTCAACTCTTCACATGAGGTGGGCAAAGTACTGGAGCTTCAGCTTCAGCATCAGTCCTTCCAGTGAACACCCAGGACTGATCTCCTTTAGGATGGACTGGTTGGATCTCCTTGCAGTCCAAAGGATGCTCAAGAGTCTTCTCCAACACCACAGTTCAAAAGCATCAATTCTTCGGCGCTCAGCTTTCCTCACAGTCCAACTCTCAGATCTACACATGACCACTGGAAAAACCATAACCTTGATCAGAACTTTGTTGGCAAAGTAATGTCTCTGCTTTTTAATATGCTGTCTAGGTTGGTCATAACTTTCCTTCCAAGGAGTAAGTGTCTTTTAATTTCATTACTTTATTACTTGTTAAGTGGGGATAAAATATTCCTTATAACTCAAAAAAAAAGTCAATAATTGATTAAGCCAAATCCATGGGGGTAGAAACCAAGGCTTTTCATCGTGAAAACTTTGAATATAGTGCAAAAAAAAATTATTTTTTGCCTGTGAACAAAACTGCATTTTAAGTGACCATTAATGTATCCTAACATACACTTAATATTAGGGAAAAAGCATGACATCCACCCAAAGCATGATGCAAGTCCTTTTGGCTGTTAAGGCTGAGAAATGGCATGAAAGTTTTCAAATCTGCATTGAATGGAAGGGGCTTGTTGCTTGCTTGTTTATTGAGTGTCTTTCTCACTTTATGCCCCCTCTTTGCCTGAAGCTACCATCAGGAATGAGATGTTTCAGTTGCTGTTTTCTGGTGAAGTATGTAAAAATAAATGTGAGCTAAATGCACATTTATGGGATGTTTAGAAGAGAATCACTGCAACTCTGCATCTGATTTTACTTTATTTCTTCATTGCTTTCCCTTCCTGTGTTTTTGTCTACTGCCTCTGCTGCCACCATAGGTAACTCTACTCTATGTAACTGTAAAAGCTTGTGTTCTCCAAGAGTCAATTAGATAACACACACACACATAAACAGACAAACCACTACCACTCGGAGTCACAGATATTATATTCAACTCTTCCACAAACTATGATGCCTGAAAAAGTTACTTGATCATTCAATTTCATCATAAATTGCAAAGAAAGTTGGTTTAGGTATCCCCTAGAATCACATATCTCAGGATGAGACATTTAGACCAATCACCCCATCAATGTCAATGTATTTGGCAGTGTAAGGCTGGGATGAGGTGATCCACACTCACAGAAAAATGTGTGACAGATAACAGGTCCTCAGAAAATATTGAATAAATGGGTGAATGAGTAACAAGTAATGGTTGGTCTCTTTTGAAGCTCTCCTGGGTCAAGCAGCTCATTTCATGTTCCTTTTTTTGTCATTCTATTTTAAGACTCTACTTGTATAACTTCTTTTCTAATGAAAGCTTATACACGTTACTTGTCAATACATGTTTGTTGAATTGCTTTTTAGAATATATCTGAAATCTTCTTCTAGAATTTCTACCAGTTAGTCTTATTCCATCCCTGTGATCGTCTAGAACAAGTTTAGTCTCCTCTTCACACCTCTGTCCTTTGAATATTGGAAGATGACTATCAAGTTTCTAGAGTGTCTTCCCTTTCTTTCCTTTTGCTCAGCTAAACATTACTAATGACTAAGGAATCTATAAATTATAGTGACAGACTCTGCCAAGGTACCCTAAAGATAAAGTGTTCTTCAAGGAATTTTGAGTTTCAAAAAAGCTTATAGAATCCTAAGAGAAGGGAGGGACTGATTGTTTAGGGATGTAAAGAAGACGTCTCAAAAGAGGGACACGAGCTGAGTTAAAAGGAGAAGCAGAACACTGTAAGTAGAGGGAGAAAATGATGTGCACTAAGAGAAGCTCAATGTTGCTGGGATCCAGACCTCCCACCCCAAGCCCAAGGTCTTCCTACTGAACTCTGAATTCCCACTCCAATACCACCATCTGAAGCTAGTTCTCCAGGCAAGATGCTTCTGTCACCTGTCACCCTAAGCACCTCAAGTGTTACTACTTGTGCCTGCGCATAAGGAAAGGTTGAAATATATCCTTCTGCATGAGAAAAATAAGAATCATGTCTACCCAACCTTTGGATAAATGATATTCCTTGAAACAAAAGTTTTTTTTTCTTCATAGGCTCTAGGATTCTCAAGAAGTGGTAAACATTTATGGATCAATTGAGAATTCTAAATGCCATTAGACTTCAGTAATGTTGATACTTGTAGGACTGTTTATTTATATTTAAGTTATATCATTGAAATCATCTGATATTAAGTAGGAAAAGAGTTTCTTTTGAAGTCTCCTGATATGAATCAGATTGGCGGTCAAGAGTGTAATGTCTTTTTTCATTAGTGGAGCTTTATTTTGAAATGTAAAGGTGTGTGTATGTGTGTGTGCGAGTCGCTTAGTCATGTCCAACTCTTTGTGACCCCATGGATTGTAGCTTACCAGGATCCTCTGTTCATGGGATTTCCCAGGCAAGAATACTGGAGTGGGTTGCCATTTCTGTCTCCAGGGGATTTTCCCTACCAAGGGATCCAACATGGGTCTCCTGCATTGTAGGAGGATTCTGAGCCAACAGGGAAGTCACACCAAATTTGGTGACACTTATCTAATTATATGCACCCTTCTTTTTATTTTTTTGGTCAGTCTTTAATTTTTATTGAACATAATGGAAAGCCATTCCCTTTTCCCAGAACTTCTACTTTTTTTTTTTTTTTCCTTCTAGAAGAAAAATACAAGATCTTTAGTACTCTGGCACTTTAACGACACACCCAAACTTTCCACTTAAACTTTGAAACACTGCAGAAGAACATTGTTATCATAAGAATATTTTTTATTTTTTAATTATACTTATTTTTAATAGAAGGATAATTGCTTTACAGAATTGTGTGGTTTCTGCCAAACATCAAAATGAATCAGCCACAGTTATATTTTTAATGTTGGGCAAAATGAGAGGATATCACCTCCCAAGTGTCTCATGCATATACTCTCTATCTTGGTTCCCCTTGGTCCATAGACATTACAGGTCTCTTGATTTGTGGATCTAGATTTAAACTAGCCTAGTCCTAGGTTTTCTATAGGGAAGATTCCAGCTTGGATTGAATTGAACTTTTTACTCTCAAGGAGACTTGGCCACTGTTCTGAGTCTCTGAGTCCACAGAAAAGAATGAGAAGTTGGTATTTTTACCTCTGTACTCAATTTGGTGACTTAATTATCACTTTCACAACTGAAACAAACATAAAGTCTGTGTTCATCTGGGAATATATGTCTTTTTAATATGCAATCCTAGAAGTAGAAATACTAGAGTGAATGTTTTGTACAATTTAGGGATTTTAATATTTATTTTAGTGTCTTCCCAAGTGGCTCAGGGGTAAAGAATGTGCCTGCCAATGCACTAGATGCAGGAGACCCAGGTTAAATCCCTGGGTTGGGAAGATCCCCTGGAGGGGGATACGGCAACTCATTCCAGTATTCTTCCCTGGAGAATCCCATGGACAGGGGAGCTTGGTGAGCTACAGTCCATAGGGTCACAAAAGAGTCAAACATGACTGAGTGACTGCACACAAGCACAAATGTATATTGTAAGTTATACTCAGTAAAACGTTATACAAATTTACACACCAACAGAAGTGTGCAGGGCTCCTATTTCCTCACAGTGCATTTACACTGGTTTATTCTTGTAAATCATAATCACTAGCTTAGACAAATAAGAACAAATTGTCTTTGCTTACATTTCTTTGATAAATATATTTCCTGTTGATTTAAGGGTTAAAACCACAGATTCTGGAGACAGGCAGTTTGGGTCCAAATCTTGGCTTCACCAGTTACTAGTTATGTGACACTGGACAAGTTGCTTACTATCTCTGTGCCTTAATTTACACATCTTAGATCAGAGATTATAATGGTAGCTAATCTGTAGGACTCTCTGTGAGGTGTAATTATATATAATTACATCTTCTTATATAATTGTTCTCTGGAGAAGGAAATGGCAACCCACTCCAGTATTCTTAACTGGAGAATTTCATGGACAAAGGAGCCTGACAGGCTACAGTCCATGGTGTTGCAAAAAGTCAGGCACAACTGAACGACTATCACTCACTCACATGTATAATTGTCATATATTATACATATTACTATTATATAATTATATATTACTTAGGAAATATCTGGTAAATAGTCTGTACTCTATATTTTCTATTATTAATTTATTATCACTATTTAGTAAATTGTTTCTTGATAGCCTTTGTCATTTTTCTGTAGGTATGGTTATTTTTCTCTTAATAGATAGCAAAATATAATTTTCAATTGTGTCTTATCACATTTTAATTATTTATAATCTATAAAATACTAAAAATTATAAATAAAAAGACATTGAAATGATTGATTTCTTGAAAGTTTGGAAGAATTCCTTTGTAAAGCTAAAGGGGGATATGCTGAGGACAATTATTTGATATTTTCTTTAACTTCTTCTGTAATTACTGGAGTTTTCAGATTCTGTATATCTTAAGAATTTGTTCATTTCTATTTTCAAATTTATTAACATAGAGTTGGGTATGCCATTTCCTCATAATTTGAAGCTCTTTTGCTCTGTAGTGTTTTCATATCTCTAATGTTGTAGGTTTTCTTTTTTCAGCATTCTTCTTGACTATGATATCAGATTTTGATTTATCAAATACTCTATTTTTCCTAATTCATTAGCTTTTAGTCTTACTATTATTTCTTTCTCCTGTTCTTTATGATTATTTTATTGGGAATTTTTTATTTATGAAGTTTAATGATCTGTTTGTTTCATTCTCTGAATTATTTAGTAATGAGAGCATTTAAGATAAACTTGCCTCTGAGTAAGTTTTGATCACAATTCTTAAACTTTGTAGTAATATGTTATCATTATTATTTTTTAAAATTTAATACCTTAGATTGCAATTTTGATTCCTCTTTCATCCAATCGTTATTTTGATAATTGCTTATAAATTTCAATCAATCAAGAGTTTATTTGTACCTCTGATATCAATTGCTAGTTCTGTTTAATTACAGTGATAAGATATATTCTAAACATTTTCTGCCCTTTTAGAATTCATTGAAGTTTCATTACAGTCAACACTGATCAGTTTCATTGAGTTCAATAACTGATTAATTTTTGTCAGTTTCGTTAGTGTGTGAAAAGTATATTCTGTTTTATAGGGCCATTACCTTAATTATGTATCTATTAAGTTAATGTCTTAAATTTCTCTTACTTAACTTTGATATCTCTAATTAATGCCTACAGGGAGATTTGTTAAAAATCTCAAATTTCCCTAACATTTTATTTCATATCAATGGTGTATTAATGACTCTACAAATTATATTAGATTTGTCTCCATAGATAAAATACCTCCTCTTTGTCCCATTTGATAACTTTTAATTTTTTACCACCTAGAACCCAGAGTTCTTGTGAAGAAGTTGGAGTTCTGTATGATTTTTCTTTCTTTGTGATATAATAATAACAATGGGGACTCCATATACATATATTCCTATATAGAGATACAATTCTTCAATCCTGTTCTAGGGAGGGAGTCATGAAGGAGGAGAAGTTTCCACACACTAGGAAATCCTCTCACAGATGGGTCTGTGGGGAGCTTTCGAATCTCAGAAGGCAACATAACAGGGAGAAAAAAAAAAACAAAAACCCACAGAATGCATGCCTAAATGCAACTGCAGAAAAGAGAGCTTTCCTGTGAAAGGCTCTAACCTAACGACCTAACTGTGCAGCCTGGCCCGCTCACAGAACAAAGGATTGAGAGAATGCCAAAGGAGAGCTAGCCTGGCTGCATACCATCCCCTCCCTACGTGGAGGCAGTGAGGCAGGCTTGTGACAGCCAGAGCTGGAAGGCAAGGGGCTGCTGTAATCTCAGCTCCAGAGATGGCATCTTCCACCAAACTGTGAGAAGATTCCCAGTTGCTAACCACATCTTCCTGAGATCCTAGATGGTTGACATCCACCAGGAGGGTTGCAACCTGAGATCAGCTTTACAGAGGAGACATACGGCACACCTGAGATGGTGCTTTTGTGGTGCATTCAGGAAACCGAGCAGCCGGGACCGGGGAGTTGATTAAGGCACATGGCCCACATGGGGCAGTGTGCTCAAGAAGCACCTGGTCACCTGAGCTGCTCAGATCTGGGAAGGGCATGAAACTCATGTCCAACCCACAGAGACTGAGCCAGAATTGTGTCTGAGTGTCTCCTGTGGAGGTACAGGTCAGCAGTGGCCTGCCACAGGGTCAAGGGCTCTGGGTGCAGCAGACCTGGGTGTGGCATAAGCCCTCTTGAAGGAGGTTGCCATTAACCCCACCATAGAACCACCAAAACTTACACAGGACTGGGGAAACACACTCTTGGAGGGCACAAACAAAACCTTGTGCACACCAGGACCCAGGAGAAAGGAGCAGTGACCCCACAAGAGACTGACCCAGACTTGCCCAGGAGTCTCAGTGGAGGCACGCGTCAGCAGTCGCCTGCAGCAGGGTTGGGGGCACTGAGTGCAGCAGTGCTTGCGTGGGGCATTTTGAAGGAGGTCATCATTATCTTCACTACCTCCACTGTAGTTTGGCTTCAGGTCAAGCAACAGGGAGGGAACACAGCCTGCCCATCAAAAGAAAATTGGATTAAAGATTTACTGAACATGGTCCTGCCCATCAGAACAAGACCCAGTTTCCCCCTCAGTCAGTCTCTCCCATCAGGGAGCTTCCATAAGCCTCTTATCCTTATACATCAGAGGGCAGACAATGAAAACCACAATCACAGAAGACTAACTAAACTGATTACATGGACCACAGCCCTGTCTAGCAAATGAAACTATGAACCATACCATGTAGGGCCATCCAAGACAGACAGGTCATGGCAGAGAGTTTTGACAAACCATGGCCCACTGGAGAAGGGAATGGCAAACCACTTCAGTATTCTTGCCTTGAGAATCCCATGAACAATATGAAAAAGCAAAAAGGTATGACACAGAAAGATGAACTCCCCAGGTCGGTAGGTGCCCAATATGCTACTGGAGAAGAGTGGAGAAATAACTCCAGAAAGAATGAAGAGATGGAGTCAAAGCAAAAGCAATAACCATTTATGGAATGTTGGGTGATGGAAGTAAAGTCCGATGCTGTAAAGAGCAATATTGCATAGGAACCTGGAATGTTAGGTCCACGAATCAACACAAATTGGAAGTGGTCAAGCAGGAGATGGCAAGAGTGAACATTGACATTTTAGGAATCAGTGAACTAAAATGGATTGGAATGGGTGAACTTAACTCAGATGACCATTATATCTACTACTATGGGCAAGAATCCCTTAGAAGAAAGGGAGTAGCTATCATAGTCAACAAAAGAGTCCAAAATGCAGTACTTGGATGCAGTCTCAAAAACAACAGAATGATCTCTGCTCATTTCCAAGGAAAACCCTTCAATATCACAGTAATCCAAGTCTATGCCCCAACCAGTAATGGTGAAGAAGCTGAAGTTGAATGTTTATATGAAAATCTACAAGACCTTCTAGAACTAACACCCAAAAGATACATCCTCTTCATTATAGGGGATTGGAATGCAAAAGTAGGAAGTCAAGAAATACCTGGAGTAACAGGCAAATTCAGCCTTGAGGTACAAAATGAAGCAGGGCAAAAGCTAACAGACTTTTGCCAAGAGAACACACTGGTTATAGCAAACAGTTTCTTCCAACAACACAAAAGAAGGCTCTACACATGGACATCACCAGATGATCAATACTGAAATCAGACTGATTATATTCTTTGCAGCCAAAGATGGAGAAGCTCTATACAGTCAGCAAAAAAAGACCAGGAGCTGACTGTGGCTCAGATCATGAACTCTTTACTGCCAAATTCAGACTTAAGTTGAAGAAAGTAGGGAAAACCACTAGATCATTCAGGTATGACCTAAATCAAATCCCTTATGATTATACAGTGGAAGTGACAAATAAATTTAAGGGATTAGATCTGATAGAGTGTCCAAAGAACTATGGATGGAGGTTTGTGACATTGTACAGGAGGTGATGATCAAGGCCATCCCCAAGAAAAAGAAATGCAAAAAGGCAAAATGGTTGTCTGAGGAGGCTTTACAAATAGCTGTGAAAAGAAGGGAAGAGAAAAGCAAAGGAGAAAAGGAAAGGTATACCCATTTGAATGCAGAGTTCCAAAGAATAACAGAGAGAGATAAGAAAGCCTTCCTCAGTGATCAATGCAAAGAAATAGAGGAAAACAATAGAATGGGAAAAACTAGAGATCTCTTCAAGAAAATTAGAGATACCAGGGGAACATTTCATACAAAAATGGCCTTAATAAAGGACAGGAATGATAGGGACTTAACAGAAGCAGAAGATATTAAGAAGAGGTGGCAAGAATACACAGAAGACCTATACAAAAAAGATCTTCATGACCCAGATGACCATAATGGTGTGATCATTCACGTAGAGTCATACATCCTGGGATGTGAAGTCAAGTGCACCTTAGGAAGCACCACTACAAGCAAAGCTAGTGAAGGTAATGTAATTCCAGTTGAGCTATTTCAAATCCTAAAAGGTGATGCTGTGAAAGTGCTGCACTCAATATTGCAGCAAATTTGGAAAACTCAGCAGTGGCCACAGGATTGCAAAATGTCAGTTTTCATTCCAATCCCAAAGAAAGTCAATGCCCAAGAATGTTCAAACTACCACACACTTGCACTATTCTCACATGCTAGCAAAGTAATGCTCAAAATTCTCCAAGCTAGGCTTCAACAGTACATAAACCATGAACTTCCAAATGTTCAAGCTGGATTTAGAAAAGGCAGAGGAACCAGAGATAATATTGCCAACATCTGCTGGATCATTGAAAACACAAGAGTTCCAGAAAAACGTCTACTTCTGCTTTATTACTAGGGTTTCCCTGATAGCTCAGTTGGTAAAGAAGCTGCCTGCAATGCAGGAGACCCTGGTTCGACTCCTGGGTCACGAAGATCCCCTGGAGAAGAGATAGGGTACCTACTCCAGTATTCTTGGACTTCCCTTGTGGCTCAGCTGGTAAAGAATCTGCCTGCAATGTGGAAAGCCTACGTTTGACTCCTGGGTTGGGAAGATCCCCCAGAGAAGGGAGAGGCTACCCACTCCAGTATTCTGGCCTGGAGAATTCCATGGACTGTATAATCCATGTGGTCACAAAGAGTCGGACAGGATAGAGCAACTTTCACTTTCACACTTGCTTTATTGACTACCACAGCCTTTGACTGTTGGATCACAACAAACTGTGGAAAATTCTTAAAGAGATGGGAATACCAGACCACCTGACCTACCTCCTTAGAAATCTGTATGCAGGTCAAGAAGCAACAATTAGAACTGGACACGAAACAGAAGACTGGTTCCAAATTGGGAAAGGAGTATGTCAAGGCTGTATATTGTCATCCTGCTTATTTAACTTATATGCAGAGTACATCATGAGAAATGCTGGGCTGGATGAAGCACAAGCTGGAATCAAAACTGCTGGGAGAAATACCAATAACCTCAGATATGCAGATGACACCACCCTTATGGCAGAAAGCAGAGAACTAAAGAGCCTCTTGATGAATGTGAAAGAGGAGAGTGAAAAAGTTAGCTTAAAACTCAACATTCAGGAAACTAAGGTCATGGCATCTGGTCCCAACACGTCAAGGCAAATAGATGGGGAAACAATGGAAACAGTGAGAGACTATTTTTTTGGTCTCCAATCACTGCAGATGGTGACTGTAGCCATGAAATTAAAAGTCATTTGCTCCTTGGAAGGAAAGCTGTGACCAACCTAGTGAAAGTGAAAGTGAAGTCACTCAGTTGTGTCCAACTCTTTGCAACCCCATGGACTGTAGTCTAGCAGGCTCCTCCATCCATGGGGTTTTCCAGGCAAGAATACTGGAGTGGGCTGCCATGACCAACATAGACAGCTTATTAAAAAGCAGAGACATTACTTTACCAACAAAGGTCCGTCTAGTCAAAGCTATGGTATTTCCAGTAGTCATTTATGGATGTGAGAGTTGGACTATGGAATTGATGCTTTTGAACTGTGGTGTTGGAGAAGACTCTTGAGAGTCCCTTGGACTGCAAGGAGATCCAACCAGTCAATCCTAAAGGAGATCAGTCCTGAATATTCATTGGAAGGACTGATGCTAATGGTGAAACTCCAGTACTTTGGCCACCTGATGCAAAGAACTGACTCATTGGAAAAGACCTTGATGCTGGGCAATATTGAAGGCGGGAGAAGGGGATGAAAGAGAATGAGATGGTTGGATGGCATCACCGATGCAATGGACTTGAATCTGAGTAAGCTCTGGGAGTTGGTGATAGACAGGGGAGCCTGGGGTGCTCTAGTCCATGGGATCGCAAAGAGTCGGACATGACTGAGAAACTGAACTGAACTGATCCTTCAATCCTGTCAACAAATCTACAAGTTAATTGCCTTTATAACTTTCATTTTATAGAGAAGGAAACTCATTTTTCAAGGTTGAAGAACTTGACATCCCACAGTGAGAAAGTGGCAGTGCTGTATTTCTGAGGTCAAACCTTAAACTCAGAACCTCTGTATTTTGCATTCTTTTACTTTAATATCTGTAACTATATAGAATTCTCCCTTACTTTTGAAAAAATCCACATGGTTTTTAGATGTCCATTTCTTCATTGTTTTTCTTTTCTATTCTTTTGACCTCTTCACTATTTTTTCACTGGTATTTTTGAGCATTTTTGGTCTGGAAACTTGGCCCTTTTCCAGTTTAGAAAAGTGTCCCATTGCAACTTGATTACTTCTCTCATGTATTTGCCTAGTTCCTGCCTTAGGAATAGCAATTGCCCCTTTTCTCTGAATTTTGGTGGCGCATTCCTCATTCCAGTCTATGTCATTAATTGGCTTCTCTGTAGCATTGATCTTGCTGAATGAAGAACTTTTCCTTCATTTCCATGGAATTTTCATGGAATTAATTCAAAGGAATTAGTCTCCCAATGTCCAGGACTTCCCTGGTGGCTAAGATGGTAAAGCATCTGCCTACAATGTGGGAGACCTGGGTTCAATCCCTGGGTCAGGAAGATCTCCTGGAGAAGGAAATTGCAACCCACTCCAGTATTCTTGCCTGGAAAAACCCATGGACAGAGGAGCCTGATAGGCTACAGTCCATGGGGTTGCAAAGAGTCGGACATACTGAGCGACTTCACTTTCTTTCACTTTCTTTAATGTCCAGGAAAGCTTACTTTCTGGGAGAAAATGAATTGCTTTTCTGTGATCACTAAGGAGACACCAGACTCCTCTGAGCCTTGTTGGACTGATTTCAAAATGGGGAGAATGATTGCCACATTTACCTCAAAAGATCAAGAGAAATAAGAACTGTAAGTGTACTGTTTAAAGTGAAAAGTACATTTTAAACAATCAAAATAGTAAGAGTTTATTATTAGAGCTAGAGCCAGAGCAATGATCAACACATATAAAACACCATTGCTGAAAACACACTAGGCTAAAACAAATAGTCTAGAATTGTCATTTTACAAATAAGAAAACTAGGTCCCAAAGGATTAAAGTGACTTGTTTAGTAGTAGATGTGAAGTTAAACCATGCAAGTCTCCAGCAAAGAAATTTGCTTTTTAAAATTTGTGCTTGAAACACATTTTTCATCCATGAACAATGCGGTAGAGGCTCTTCAATGTTTTTCAGCAAAATTTTCCTTACACAGATGCCTCAGAGAGTTAATTTGTGGTGTAGGCAGTGAACCAGCATGGACAAGTGCTACAAGGCTCTTCCTTGGCTATTGTTTGGTGATTTTAAAAATGATTCTCCCACTGAGTAACAAGAACAGTTTCCCCAGGGAAAGTGCAGTTTGCATAGCTAAGTGGGCCCCCTAACACTTTTTCTGGGTACTCTTTTTTAAGCAAAACCTGAAAGAAAGAAACTAAAAACAGCAAAAGCCTACTTCATTAAAGAAATAATCAAGCAACATAATTTCAGTAATACTCTAAGATATCTCAACTATTAAACTAACATTATGTAAAAAGATTCATATCCAACATAAGTGAAGTAAACCTCTATAGTAAACTAGAGCAAACACCATTAAAAAAAAAAGAAAAAAAAAAAAAACACAAAACCCCTCTCTTGTCAAAATCCCCAGATGTGCACCGAGTGATCAGAGTTTCCATTAAAAGTTCAAAAGATGAAATCCAGATGTTTCTCTCAGCTCTGTGCCCTTTGACCCCTGATACATTTACTTGCTCTTGGAGTTTTTGGTCACATGACTCTCTGAACTTTATGCTCTTCCTAAATAGCTCTGAAATCTACTCTATGATAATGGAGTATAGAGTTGTTTGGGTTGGGGATCAATTGCATGTCTACGAAGTGTTGCTGAAACCTTAAAGTTTTCTATTTTCTTTTAGTTCTTTTCGAAAGAATGTCTGTGTTTAAGTCACATTATCACTATTCTATCTGGAATTTTAAGTGCTAAACATTTAAGTGCCAAATATTTGACCTATATTTGTAATAGAGGGTTGAAACAGATAAAGGTACTAATAGAATATAAATTATCTTCTAAGTATGGCAAATAGAACATTAATAGACATTGCTGTGATGAAGTGGGCAAAATGTTCTAAGAAACATATTGCTTTAAAACATATTTCTTGGCACCAATCAGAAAACAGTCTGTACTAACACATTGCAACAAAAATTGCTTTGAGGAAGATAAAGTCATCTATGCTGGGCACAAATGTGTTAACACTTAGCCATAGGGTGGCAAGAATATCTTTTGGGAAGTTAAAATGAAAATGTGTGGAAAGATACACATTTACAGTGGCAAGGCTTCAACATGGAAAGCTGGTTGTAACATATAATGATATCTGAAGAATGTCCATGTGAACTTTTTTTTCCTCTAGCTCTGTGGGCAGTTCCCAAATTGATTAGAAGTAGTGTTTATAAATTTAAATTCCTGCTGTGGGAAATAATAGGAAAGCCACGTTCATTTTTAACATTTTCAAAGGTTCTTAAAAATGCCATTTTTCACACCATAAATCTGCGGTAGTTGGATGCTGGGTTACTTTTTCAGAGGAATGTTGAAAGTGGGGCTGCAGCCTGCTGTGGTCAAGTTTAGTGGGAAGACAGTGTTACTAATGGTGACCCCAAAGGATTCTTACAGTCTGGGGCCAATGTTGTTTTTGACAAAACCACGATGGTACAACCGAGAAAGATCAAGAGATAAAAACAATTCCCTGAGACCAAAGTGATTTTTCAGGAATTATACTTGGCAAGTTTTCATTCTTCACTTTAATGTTTTTGCTTCTGAAAGGGCCTATTCTGAAAGTGGAGATGCTGGGTTATCTACACAAGGGAAATTCCATCAGCGAAAGCAAAAGAGAGTGTACCAGTGCTCCTCTAACATCACTCATTCGTTCTTCTAATGGCAGTTATCTTGGACGAATGGCAACTGGTTCCTTGGCTCCCCTGCTCACTGGGGAGAATGGGAAAACTGACTTCCTATTTGTTTCCAGGTCTGGAAAAGTGACTCTGTTATTTGTAAATGTGAATTATTTCTATGTGTTTCCTATCATTCCAGTGCTAGGTGAACAGAAATTAACAAAATTGAAAGTGTTTAGCTATAGTTTTTACAGACGAGTCACATTTTTCCTTTCTAGGTAATAATTAGCTAAGATATTCCTAGCCAATTTATTCATATTTTATTTCATATGGCACTATGGCTTAAATTATTTTTTTATTTTGAACTTTGAATTCTATATTGGGATATAGCCAATTAACAATGTTGTGATCATTTCAGGTGAACAGCAAAGAGACTCAGTCATACATATACATGTACACACTGATCTATTTAAAATGATAACTAACAAGGGCCTATTGTATAGTATATGAACTCTGCTCAATGTTATATGGCAGCCTTGATGGGAGGGGATTTTAGGGGAGACTGGATCTATGGCTTAAATTTATTTTAATAGGATTTACTAGTAAAGATGAGGAGTAATATAACAAAATGGAAAATTGACCAATAAATTGATTTCAGAAAACATTTACATAGCTAGTGTTCTATTAACTAGGTAGTAAAATGAGACTATGCTTTGAGTAATTTGGATAAAAGTAGGATTCTACTTGTTGGAGAATGGGAATCAAACAGATATGCATAATTGATTGATTATTTTATTCATTTATTAATTCAATAAATATTGATTAAATGTCAAAGGAGGAAGTCTGATTCTTCATCTTACAAAGCATATGATGGAGCTAGGGTGACTAGCTTGTGTGTAAGATACCACAGCTGCGTGCACACTATTATCTGGATCAGGCAGATTGACTATTGGGTCATCCTTAACTGGTTCTGGTAGAATTACTAAACTACTTTTATTTTGGAAACCATTGAATGGAATTATATCATCATCACTTCAGACAAATGGAAATTATTTGAAAATGACTCAAAGATTTAAGGTAGACTTATCCATAAGTTTACTAATAATTAGGCATTTATAATGTCACATATGTTTCTTAGCACAGGAATCCTAATTTTGACATGAGGTTTGCTCCCTGAAGGACTTGCACATTTTCTCAGAGCCATCTGTGATTTGGTCAGAGCTTTGTTTCTTATCGTTTTTAACTTCCTCTGTGGTACCCAAACTTAACTTCTTAGACCTTAACATCCCTGTTGAAAAGGACCTCTTTGTTAATGACGCTGCCTTTGGTAGAATAACCAGTCTACTGAAATGAAATAGCAGTTTCCACTCGATTTTATTTCACTTTCTCTATACTGGATAAACATTTTGGCCACCTGCAATAATTCTGGTCACTGTCTGATAACAAAGACTTCTTGGGTCACTTTAAGACATCAAGTCACAGAGTCAGGTTGTAAAGTTATTCCAAGATGCCATTCTATCCAAACTCCCAAGCTCAGTTGAGCTTCTCAACCTTACCTGGCACATGCTTAAGGCTGAATGCTCACAGTAGAAAAGGGGGTGTGGGGGCAGTTTGTCCCTCTGTTGTCCTCTCTGTCACAGCCTACCTCCTTCCCTACACTCTCCAGTTATAGCTTTTCTTTACATCCAGGCTAAAGGTTAGGGTGACAGAGAAGTGGAAACGATGAGGATGACAGAGGAAAAGGGAAAGGGCATGTCACAGGTGGGAAGCATCAAGCCCTCAGGACCTGGAAAATGATTAAACTCATTCTTTCCCTTCTGGGGGACTTTCTTGCCAAGACACTGGCCCTCTCTCCCCCGCATCTCTTATGTGATTGATGGGAAACATTCTTCTGTCTCATCCTGCCACCTCAGGGAGTGTGGGATACTGTCTCCTCTTTCACCACCAAAGCAGGCAGTCAGACTTGCCTGGCTCTCCAGATTCCTGGGGCTGGAGTCAGTTCACTGCCCCAAGAATCAGACCCTGGTCAGCCGACACAAAAGAAGCTCTAAGGAGTATTTTTTTAACCACCCCTCCCCACATCTGGTTGGTGTGAGAAGAGTCCCATTCCCCCCTACATGGAGAGGGAAAAAGAAATGACCACATAGATGCTCTCTGTGCAAAAAAAAAAAAAAAAAAAATTAATTCCTCTCTAGCTTTCTCCTCCAAGTTCTCTTTTCCATAGAATTCCTTTTATCTCCTGGATCTGACAAAGGTGCCAGAGACCTGGAACAGTTCCTGGGGTCATTCCTTGTATAAGTCTGCACAGGACATGGGGTCTACCTCCCATTTTTCTATCTAATCTTACTTATTGAGATCAATACGCATCTCAATGAAAATTGAGGCAGGGAGAGTCCCAGTTCAGTTTCATTTTCAGTAATATTGGGTGATGGGAAATTAGTGATTTAACTTTGCTGTTATAGAGGATAGATTGTTCTTTTTCTTGAATAAAGTATATTTGCTATTAATGGGGTCCTGCTATTTAAAAAAATACTATTTAAAAATAAATACTCTATTGGAGTATAGTTGACTTGCAATGTTGTATTAGTTTCAGGTTTACAGAAGAAGAGTATCAATTTTATATATTTGTTCTTTTTCAATTCCTTTTCCCATATTGGTTATTATAGAATATTGAGTAGAGTTCCCTGTGCTATATGGTAGGTCCTTATTAGTCATCCATTTTATATATAATAGTGTATATATGTTAACCTCAGTCTCCTAATTTATCACTTCCCCGTACGTTTCCCCTTAATGTGATTCTGTCTTTATACATAGTGTACCTTGAAAGTCATATTTCACCAAATATTTAGTCCATTTGTCTATGTCAGGTAGGAAGAGGCAATTTATTGAACTTTTAGAGCAATGGAACTTAAGGGGCATAACTTCTAAGCATGGTCCTTAAGCTCACTGCTGCCTTAGGAAATCCAGAGTGGATCTCGCCAACACATTTTGTGGCTTACTTCAGAATGTCCCTTGTGTTCAGATTGTGAATGGCCATTACCCTTGGAAGAGAGAAAAAATAAAGTCTGGGCTGAAGTGGTCATGGAAGGTTTTGCTCAGATGGGGCCGTCTCTTCTGAATCAGGTTTATAACTCTAGGTAATGAGTCTCGACCAACATGAAACCAAGACTGACTGGTTTACAGTTAATGACTGACTCTAGAATCAGTGAGAGTTTAAGGTCCCAAATGACCTCAATGCTTAAATTTTTTATGTGAGAAAAAAAGCATGGTTTGGATTTCAAATTTTGTACTGTCTTTGGTGCCTGAAACCTGGGGTCACAAAGATTGATGAGGGCAATTCACAAACTTTCATTAGTGAGTTTGAATGATTACAAAAGATCAAATCACTCATTGATTTAATACATTTATAAGCTATTTGAACATCTCATAATAACTTTGTTCAAGACTAGCAGTGGGCATACCAAGCCTTGCTTCTTTTCCCACATGAAGTGGTGCAAATTAATTGGTCCCAGCTTGCACTGCTGTTATCGAATCAACATAGTCTGGATGCCTTCTGTGAAATGCCAAATAATGGATCAAAGCCTCTGGAGAATGACCTATATTTTCCCCCCAGAATGTGTGATTTTCTAGAAATCCATATCTCCTGTCTCTTTAAATGTCTGTGGATCACGTGAGAAGCACTTCCCATCATTTTTACCTGGGACCATCTTGTTCCTAATTTGCAGCCCCATAAACCATCTGAGCATCTCACACTCATGGAATGATATGGTGAGTAGGACATCCAGGGTTCTGCCCAGGTCTGTGTGCTCTGACTCTGGCTCTCATCTGAAGCAGGGCAAGATTTGTGGTAGGCTTGCCATTCCTTACTTTGGTCGATTCATGCAAACACTGCATCTTAGGAGGAGACGCTAAGACAGGAAGCACAGCTCAGCCGTTTCAGCCAAGTGCAAATCTGACTTAATATTAATTATTAATATTAGATAAATATTTTTATTGTGGTATATATGCAAAACATACTGTTTATTATTTTAACCACTCCTAAGTATAAAATTTAATGGCATTCAATACATTCACAATGATGTAGAGCTATCACCAGTATTAAGACCCCAAATGTTTTCATCATCGCCACAAAAATTCTGTTCCATTAAACAATAGCATCCACTTCCCCCATATAAGATTAATATTAAACACAGTGAAAGATGTGCAGATGGTAGAGGAGATGACTGAGTCATAGTCCTGCTTGGAAATTTCCATGATAGACAATTGGATGGGGAAGAAACAACAGACTAAAAGGCCCGAATGTTTTCTCCTTCAATGAGTAGAGGGCCAGAGGGATGCTTGGGCTTGAAGCTGATGGAAGCAATTTTCAATCTTTAGTGTTTATATTAGTTTGTTTTTTTATTTTTTTCCTTCATATTTGGGCAAATTAAGTCTGAACAAGGCTGGAGAGAGCCACATTATGGCCCTGACATGGAGGAAAAAGTGGCTGTTCTCAATTAAATAACTTAGGTCTTGTTTTCAGAAAAACTAAGTAGTATTCCATTGTATGTATGTACATCTTCTTTATCTATTCATCTGTCGATACACATTTAGGTTGCTTTCATGTCCTGGCTATTGTAAATAGTACTGCAAATAATGCCATTTACAGCAACATGCATGGACCTGGAGATGATCATTCTAAGTGAAGTGAAGCAGAGGAAGACAAATATTATATGGTATCACTTACATGTGGAATCTAAAAAAAAAAATGATACAAGTGAATGCATATAAAAAACAGAAATGGACCCAGAGACATAAAAAACAAAATTATAGTTACCATAAGGGAAAGGGGGATTAAGGATACATTAGGAGTTTGGGCTTAACAGACACACACTTATGTTTTTGTTTGTATGTTAGTTGCTCAGTTGTGTCTGACTCTTTGAGATCCCATGGACTGTAGCCTGCCAGACTCCTCTGTCCACAGAATTCTCCAGGCAAGAATACTGGAGTGGGTAGCCATGCCCTTCTCTAGGGGAGCTTCCTGACCCAGAGGTCGAACCTGGGTCTCCTACACTGCAGGTACTAATATATGTAAAATAGATACTCAGCAAAAACCTACTGTATAGCATGGGGAGCTATGCACAATATCTTATAATAGCCTATATTGGAAAAGAATATATATATATATATATATATATATATATATATATGATTTTCCAGATTCTTTGCTCTACACCTGAAACTAGCACAACATTGTAAATCAACTATACTTCAATTAAAAAAACAAGAAAGAAAAGCTATAGCGTATGATACTTGGACAGACAGGCTAGGCCACAGAATCTGGCTCAGAGCAAGGATGCAGGATGACCAGCAGTGAGTCCAGAGTCAGCCTCTAGTTCTCTCTCTGTTAGCCGGGAAAGGCCCTCCCCTGAGCACTGCTGCGCAGGAGGACGATTCATTCTGATGGACTGGGAGCTCCGGGGGGGTAAACAAAAGCACATCAGCCCCACGTCCCACAGTAAATCGTCTCTCACTGAACGATGTCTGGTTCCTTTCTGGAAAGAATGTTCTTCACCGAGTTGCAGTTTGCCAGGGGTCAAGTATGACAGAAATGAAGTGTTGCTAATAGTGATTGAAAAGGATTCCTACTGTTTGTGGCCAGTGCTGGGGAGTAGAAAGGCCAAATTTGTGAGCCAGGGAACAGCAGGAGCCAGTAAACTTTCCCCGAGACTTACTAAACTTTGCGTCACCTCTGCTCCCCCAGCCATTCTGTCAGCCCTGTTTGGGGGAAACTGATATTATAATTACTGATCTCAGCAAGGGCCTAACGTGCAAGCTGAAGTTTTTTTTGGCCTTTGGTGCAATTAGGGCGGGAGGGCTAGGCCTGCAGACACTGGTGGGCTCCACCCCCTGCTCCTAAATCGCCCTACTTGGGTTTCATCCACACCCTCGCATCCTCTGTAGACAGGTAACTGAGCAGTGCCCAGCCTTGGGCCTCTGTGAGGGGAAATTATTCCTGCCCAAACTGGCTGGGAGCTATTAAAGGTTTAAATGTCACCTGAAAAGCACTCTTTGCTAACCTTTAAGTGGTGGCGTCTTGAGGGCTGTTTCAGGCAGGATTTGCCCCCCTCCTGGGGGTGTCTGGAGAGCTGAGAACATTTGTATGTGTTTCCCCACCCCTCCCTACCTTGTGCTCCTTTCAGGGAATTATCACTGTACTTTCAAAGGGGGAATTTGTGGGACAGCCTGGCACCTGCTGGACTGAGCTTCCCAGGGAAGGCTGTCTTGGCTGTGTGTATAATTTCATTTGATCCTAAATAGCCCCCTTTACCTATTGTCGACAAATTCCCTTTAATCCTAACCACCACTTAGGAGAATATTTACTATCAAAAGGAGACAAATCGCTATTTAAATGTGGATTTACTCAAGTCTGAAACTATGACAGTGACGTACGGTAAAATGATAATATGTAAATAAAAACTGGAGACAGATTTATCCCCCGAGAAAGCTGGGCAGAGAGTGGATTAAAGTCATATGTGATCTCCTTTGAGTGGCCTCAATTCAGACCCAGCATTCAGTTAGGACCAGCCATGCCATTCATTCTGCTTACCTCAATTCATTTGCCTCTAGTTCTCAATGACCCTCTGTTACCAGCCATACTCCTCTGATAAGTAGGCCTTGATGTTTACAGCACTTTGGAGCAGAATAAATGCAAACCGCACATTATTTATGGACGTGCACTCTCAGCTGAAGGGGCATTTGTCAGGGGTGTGAATACAGGTAGAATAAGTAGATGTGTGTTAGTTCAGACAGCCTGGCTTCCAGAAGCTAACTAGAAAAAAAGAGCTAAATAAAATACCGCCCCAAAGACAACGGCTTTCAATTATTGCCCATGAGCCTGAATTCCTCCCAATGAGTTGAAAGGAAATCTATACCAGATGGCATTTTTCGGAATCAGCCAAGTATACCAGTCATTCCCGACTCAGTGATGGTCAGCGATGCCAAAAGAGAGCTGGCTGTCCACTTCCTCCCTCAGTTTAGTTCAATTCAGTCGCTCAGTCATGTCCAACTCTTTGCAGCCCATGGATTGCAGCACACCAGGCTTCCTTCAGTTCACTGGTTATTGAAAATAGCTTCACTTTCTAGAGATGAGATTCTCAATTGCACTGAAATGTAATTTTAATAGTTCAGAATGGAGGCCTATTGTCTTTTTTTTTTTTCCAAGAAAGCAGAAATCAAGAAAATTGTGCCTTGCAATTTTTGGCAACAGTGGTCTAATGGGCCTAAGCCAGAGCTGGAAAAATAATGAACACACGTTCCATCACCTATATGCATGGCAACAATCTTCAACTGAGACTGTCTCAGAACATAGTCTGAGAATGTAATTGTAGAACTCCCAACTCTATGGGATGCAGGGCATTAAAATCACTGTATTGAAATGGAGCATTTGGGTAAATTGTTTTGAGCCCACTGATATATTACAATGAAGAGCTGGCCGATGTTAATCATATTTTCTCTTAAATGATCTCATCCCAGGATACCAAGTCTGAGAATGAAGACAAATACATTCCTTTTGAAAAGCTAAGAATAGATTTGACATGTCTTCATTGGAAAGGAGAATACCTGATACTTTTGATTTTTTCAGAAAATTTTTGGCTCTACAAAACTCAGGTTTGAGTCCAGTATACTCTTTATCTGTAACCCATTATGATGAGGTGAAGAGAAAGGCACCGTGCTTAATACTTCCTTCTGCTTAGGAAAATCTATCCATGAGGAAGAGCCAAATAGCCATGAATTTGTTCAACTAGTTGCTCTTGGATATTTTTTTACCATATAGTGTAGTTTTATTAAAGAATCAAGTATTTTACTATGTTGGTGACATTTTTGGCAGCTAAAGTTGATTCTATTTTAAGTTTGTAAAGATCTGGGGACTCTTTTGGTAATAAAGGGCAGAAAATTGTTTTCCAGAGATCAATCATTGATTTGGAGAAGACGCAGGAAAAGGTGAGGGTAAGGAGGAAGAGGGCAATAATAATCTGATTGAGTAAGGATGATAGATGAGTTTTGCTAGAAAACCCCTTCCCCACATGTCGCTTAAAGACAATCACGTCCCAAATCACTTTGGTTAGAACAAATCTTTAGGCAATTCAAATCCACAGCTGTTTGTCTTACAAAAGATAGAACAAAACGCCAATTCAATCCAAGAAACTTGACTGACAGATAAGGCCAAACGTCCATGGGTCATTAAAGATACTTGTGTTTAACCAAATATAAGTATCCAGAGGTTGATGGCTGAGGTGGCCAGAGGCCTCCACATGGTTACAATAAGACAATTTATCAGCCCCAACTCAGGGCCTGAATGCCTTAATGAGCTTGGGGTCCTAATTTTATGTGGAAGCCTCTACAAGGCAAAATGTTTTAATTTGTTACTGAAGGACCTCTTCTCATAGATCAATTGTGGTTTCCGTTGCTCTATAATCATTTAATTCACTGGGAGTTTGAGAATATATTCATCAAATAACCAAGGAGAAAGTCTTAGAAGGGTTCATATGTATTTGCCAGTAATACCTGCTTAACCATGTATGGTTAACTTGTAATGTCTGCTTAACCTGGACATGTAAGCCTCAGCAGACTTCAAACAGGTTGGTATTCAAATAAAATGAATCTTGCATTGAAATAGATTAAGAAAAAGTTTTAAACTCCATACCCTCTGTGATAGTGATAGAGTAGGACCCATTTGCATTTTAGGCTGAGTGTGTTATCAATTTCAGTCAAGATATTTTGTTTGCATTTTCTGGTCTCTGGGTTCAGAGAGCACCATGGTATTCATGGCATCATTAATGTGAAATAAGCATGCTGAAGTTCAAGCTTCATCCCTAATAAAGTATCTGAGAGGATTCTTTCCCTTGGTTTCCACTGAGAATCAACAGCAAGTGATGGTCTTAAGTTAACAAGCTAATATTTCATCCATGGATACCAGAGCGTTAATAGCTAAATATGCCAGTTGTGGGAAGAAGCACATGTGCAGCTATTTGCCCGACACAACTTCTGCTGTCATGGCCTATTAAAACCAGTTTACATGTGCATGTCGAATTTGATGAATATGTATGTGACCCTTTTCAGAGCCATCACTCATTGGGCTACGGCCCCCATGGCAGGAAAAACAGCACCTCTCATTAAACACAGCATGAGTTACAGGCATGTTATGTTAATATTTCTTCAGAACTTTAGGGGGTTTTCTTCTTGTTCTAATAAATCCTGTGAAGAAAATAATTTTAAAGTATAATTGATTAAAAAAAAAAATGTTCTTTTTCTCATTTTCCCCTTAACTATTTTATTTGGTGTGTGAGTTTTGGAAGGCTCTTTCCTCAGGAAGTTGTAGGACAAGCTTATGAATTGTGCTTTGTATCACTCACTTGGGACTCCTGAGGCAAGCCCCCTCCTCAGCTGGAAGTTCAGCAAGGCTAAACAGGAGACCTCCCTGAGTGGAACTCGAAAACTCCTGAAAGACAGGGCTGTCTCAGAATTTTTGGAACACAATGAATCATCTGTTAACTCATAGTTCTTACCAATGCGTCTGGCACACTGTCAGTTTTCAACTAATGGTTATTACTATTAATATTATTGTCACAAAGTTTAAACAGTCTTTGTTCTAAGGAGTCTAAGAGCTTTTTAAAAACATTTATTGTAGTACAGTTGATTTACAATATTATGTTAATTTCTGCTGTATAGCAAAGTGATTCAGTTATACACACATGCATATATATATATAATATATATTCTTTTTCATATTCTTTTCCATTATGGTTTATCACAGGATATCGAAATAGTTCTCTCTGCTATACAGTAGGACCTTGTTGTTTATTTATCCTGTATCTAATAGTTTGTATCCGCTAGTAAGAGCCTTTTTGATGATTCTTTTCAAAATATATAGTGAAAAATCATGAGAGTTCATATTAATTAAGTGTATATAAGCTATTAAGGCAGTAAGTCCATAGATTATATTGAAACACCTAGAAGATTGAACATAGGTTCAATGTGTTCACACAGCCTCCTGACTCCCACTTCTGATAAGGTATCACATGTTGCCCCTTCCCACCTTGCCTTGTCTCCTGGCTTTCTCATGAAGTGTGGCCAACTAGGTTATAACGTATTTGACAGTAATACTCCTCCGTAGCTTAGTGTCTCACACATAGATTTTAGCTGGCTCCCTCAGTTTACCTTCTAATTACTGACCCAGTTCTGCCCAGAGATAGCATCAAGAGAAGAGTATTCTGAAGGGAATTTTGATGAGGCAAAGAACATCAATTCACAGCTAACTAGAAGACATTAGACAGTATCACAAGGACTTCCTTGCCAGCCACTAGATCATAGAAGCACACAGAAGCATTGAATTAAAAATCTGGAGTTTGGGATTTAATCTTGACTCTGCTTTTGTCAAGCTGGGACACCATGGACTGCAGTCATTTGGGACTCAATTTCCTCATTTGCAGTTAATTGCCAAGATCCTTAACATCTAGAGTTTTCTCCACAAAGAATTTCACTCTGTTTTCAAAGACTTGGTATGTTCTGGGGGTCAGAAAAGATGATTACTTCCTTAATATTCAATCATAGGTTGACTCTGCCTGTGAAGAGCAGATGACAGGTTGGTGTAATTTCCCAAAAAATGATGACATAGCTACTCACATTTCTTTCCCTCTCTTCAGTCTTGCCATTTAAGAGTTTAGCATCTGGAGCTAAGTCCCTCAGTGTACTATCTCATAGTCAAGTCAAATCTTCAGACAATGCTGGAGACCCCTTTTGAAATTTTTCATCATGATTACAGGTCTTCAGGTTGACTCTCATAGACTGGAAAACAAACTATACGCTAAGTGGGAAAGTGTATTTGCCAAAGTAATAGTAGCCAAATTTCATTGAGAAGTTACCATTGGCCTGGCTCTGTTCTACATGCTTTATATTTTTGTATTTTATTACCTTAATCTGCCAAATACATTATGAGGTCAGTGCTATTACTCTTATGCTTCCTTTACAAAGAGAGAGATTTGAGATGCAGTGAGCCTTTTTAAAAATTTCCCTGAGTCCTACAGAGCTGGTAAAGGAAGAAATGTTAGTCATTCAGTTGTGTCTGACTCTATATGACCCCATGGACTGTAGCCTACCAGGCTCTTCGGTCCACAAAATTCTCCAGGCAAGAATACTGGAGTGGGTGGCTATTTCATTCACCCAAAGGAAGAAGGTTGGATTCAAATTTAGGCAGTGTGGCTCCAGAATTCGTTTTTCTGCCAATATGTCCCAGCTTGTGTCAAACTTTTCCTCCCAGCTGGACATCCCCTCCGGATAATAGATTTGGAGGCAGATGGAGCAACATCCTCTAAAATGGAAAGCTACAAACTCTGTAATAGGAAATCACAAACTTAAATGAAAACAAATAAAAAAACAGACTTTATTTCTCATCCAGCTCCAGTTATGCTATGGATGCCAGGTGTTATTAGCTTGGTGGACACTGGGGAAGACTGGCTAGGAATAGTAGGAATTCTCCATCTCAGTAAAAGAGTCCAGTCTCTTTGTGGCTTGCCTCTCCAGCCTGAGGTAGGATCCTGAAGATACCATTGGGAGTACTTAGGTGGAAGGCTCTCTCCCCGGATCCAGGCCATCACTTTTCCATCACTTGAGAGGCCCCCAGCTGGCTAAACAGCAGACTCCATAGCCAGAGCCATCTCCACCTCTCTATACAAATCTGGCACCAGGGATGCCAACAGACTGTATTGGATAAAGTCTGTTCTGCTTTGTGCCAACCAAATGGCCCCACAGCATAAGGTTCCCAGTTTTCTTAGTCTTCTAAAACTTGGCTGAGGGAGGCAGTGGTGCCATGAAATTTGCATCGATCTTGCGCACCTGACATGTCCCATCATGATGATGGAGTGCTTCCCTCATGTCAGGAGCGCTCCAGGCTCTTGGGGAGGACAGGAAAGCTGGGTGGAGGTTGGTGGTGGGGCAAGCTAATCAAAGCCAGGAAGAAGAGTAAATCTGTAGGCATGAAGGATGGGAAATGTGGTATGGAGGGAATGGAGGGCTGGGGGCTGGGGGCTGGGGGAGCACAGTGACTTAAGATAAAAGAGCATTCCAGGGCCCCTTGTGCACTCAGGCCATCAGTCATCTCTGCTTTTCTGGGACAGCCTTTTTGTTGACCTCCAGGCCCTGGCATGCAATGTCCTTCTAACTGCCCCAGGGAAGCCGATCCGTCTCTCAGAGCTCACCATTGTGTGCATGCTTAGAGCAAGCCTGCAAGACCCCTATAGGGTCTACAGGTTGTGATGAAATGGTTTCCTTGCATTTTGCCTTAAGGCTCTTTGAATGGGGCAGGAGGTGTGGAAGACATTAGAGTTTCAGCTGAGTGTGAGAAAAAAGAAGAAAAATGAAATACACACAAGGAACAGTTCCCTATCTGCCTCTTTGTTCATCTTACTTAAAAGTCTTCAACTTCATTTCAATTATCATAAAAGCATAGTGACTAAAGAGCTTGGATTCTAGAGCAGAGGGTTGAGGTTCAAATCCCAGATTAACCATTTATTGGTGTCCAAGGTTCTGAGTTTTACTGTTTATTTATAAGGATAATTAGAGGAAATATTGCATACAGTTATTTGAGGTTAAATGAGATGATGTATGTTCCATGTTTGGTGCAGTGCCAAGTGGACAGTTAGCATGCCACAAGTGTTGGTTAATACTCTGACCTTAAGGTCTTGGAGAGATTCTGACAGTTTTCAGAAGACAAACAGAAATCTTAAATCTTAAGTCTCTCAGGCATTCAGTTTTAACTATGCCATGAAAACCAGTCCCTGATGTGTTTACTTTTCAATGTCTAAGTAAGGTTATTTCCTTACCTGAGTAACT
This sequence comes from Cervus elaphus, assembly GCF_910594005.1. Lineage (NCBI taxonomy): Eukaryota > Metazoa > Chordata > Mammalia > Artiodactyla > Cervidae > Cervus > Cervus elaphus. The sequence goes on along the minus strand of NC_057825.1, from coordinate 40,311,410 downwards.
ATGGGTTGGTAGAATGCCACTTTTTGAATTTTATATACTTTTTCTATAGCTCTCTTGTTGATTCATGTTTATAAGTCAAAGTTTTCCTGATTAGATCTGAACTTTTGAGAAACAAATTCCATGATTGTCCTGATTCTTTGACTCCTCAGAGATTAAATGTAATGCAGGCATTTATGATATTCCTCTTGACTAAAAGGCCTGACCTATATTCCCCTCATATTGCTTTATGGATGGCAGACTTGAACTTTACTACATACTTGGCAATTGAAGACCAGGCCATATTCATGCAGGCAGTGAAAGTATAATAGCTATCTTTGACCGTCAACACTCTGGTCTAACCCACCATTCCAAATGTTCCTGAATTGGACTGTTTCTTTCAGCTCCTCTGGAATTTGAGAACCTCTCCCTGGATATTTTGGAATATATCACATCAAAGAGAGCATGACCAAATGGGAGTATTATCCATCACAACTGACAAGCAGAAGAGGGGAGAGGGTAATATGTAGAAACCCTAAAGGCATTAGTGACAAAGCTCCTGTCCTCCAAATTTTATTAGCTGAAGTAGAGACAAGTCCTGGCTTTTGCTGAGAAAGCCAAATCAAAATATTGAAAATGGGTTTTGAAAATGCATCATTTTACTGGATCCTTAATTTATTTATTTACTTTTCTGCCAAACATTTATTACGTGCCTATTTGTGTTACACATGGTTATGTTTAATTTTTAAACTGCTTATATCTTCCAAAAATATAATATATATGTATATACACACACACACACACACATATATATATATATATAAAGTTATATTTTACAGTCTTGAGCTGGTTTGGTGAATGCAAATAAATAAACAAACATATTAATCAATTAAAGTTATCTTTGTTGTAAGGCCATGTTTAGCTCCTAAGTTCCAAATTTTGTATATGATATAAGGCCAAGTGGCAGGCAAATCTGTTTTGAAATATAAACGCTAACAACTACTTTGTTTATTTCCTCATTGTTTAGAAAAGTCTTCTCTTTTCTTTGGGAAGAATCCAAAGTGAATCTGACATCAGAAAGAGAATAAAGCAAATTTGTCATGAAGACTGCTGAAAGGAATGACAGAAATCAGCTATTTCTTTGAAAGTCAGGATATATCTAGTTTACACCACTAGTTGATGCAGAAATAAAGACAATTGGAAATATATAGCTGAGCAAAGTCCTCATGTTTCAAACTTCGAAGTTATTTCCAAAGCAGTCCTTGAACTATAAATATAAATTTGAAGTGATATTATATATATCAGTAAAAACCAAAGGAGCATTAATTCAAAAATATTTTCACTCTAGAAATATATGTGTAGGTTTTTATGTGTAGGAACATATATGTATATATGTATACACATAGATATGTCCATATGTAGGCAAATTAGATACATATATTAATGCTAAAGTTAAATAATATACAATATTGAAATAGTATAGAAAGTTATTGCTTCAATGTCTTCCATTTATAATTTTTAAACCTTGCTGATTATAAATCCAGAGTATAAATTATAATTATAATAAAAGATAAATTTTATACCAGCACTCTGTATAATTTAAAATAGGGCTTTGTGGGCAAAGCTGGAAGAGTTAGAAATTATTTATCAATCCTCTCTTGCTGAGTTAATGAGAATTCTTTCATGCAATTCTCATGAATTAGACTTATTTCAAACAAAAACCTGTTAGAAAATATAGTGAAAGAAAATGTCCCACTTATAAGACTAATGAATTACTTAAAATACCAAGGAATACATGTAATGATAAATGAGACAGTCCTATATGAAAATACATTTTAAGTATTATTAGAATCCTTAGTAGAAGACTTGAACAAATGAAAAAGCATAGTATATTCTTGAGTAGAAGGACTCAATGTCATAAAGATGTAAATTTTCTCTAATTAATTTCTAAATTTGATTTGATCTCAATGAAAATGAAAAAAAGTTTACTTTTAACCTAACAAGCTACCTCTAAAGTTCATGCAAAAAAAGAACCAATAAAAATAGCAATGAAAACAGTGGAAAAGAAGAAGTGAGAGGGCAGACTAGACCTATTCAGATGTTAAAGAGAGTCAAAAACAGCAAACCAACTTAATCAAAATAGAGTGATAGTGGGGTACGGTTAGACAGAGAAAACAGTCAGCCAAATAGAAAGTTCAGTAAAAGTCCAAACGTATATAGAATTTCAGTTCAGTTCATTTCAGTCACTCAGTAGTGTCCGACTCTTTGCGACCCCATGAACCGCAGTATCCCAGGCCTCCCTGTCCATCACCAACTCCCAGAGTCCACCCAAACCTATGTCCATTGAGTAGGTGATGCCATCCATCACCTCCTTCTGCACTTCTCCTTCTGCCCTCAATCTTTCCCAACATCAGGGTCTTTTCCAATGAATCAGCTCTTCACATCAGGTGGCCAAAGTATTGGAGTTTCAGCTTCAACATCAGTCCTTCCAATGAACACTCAGGACTGATCTCCTTTAGGATGGACTGGTTGAATCTCCTTGCAGTCCAAGGGAGTCTCAAGAGACTTCTCGAACACCACAGCTCAAAAGCATCAATTCTTCGGTGCTCAGCTTTCTTCACAGTCCAACTCTCACATCCATACATGACCACTGGAAAAACCATAGCCTTGACCGGATGGACTTTTGTTGGCAAAGTAATGTCTCTGCTTTTTAATAGGCTATCTAGGTTGGTCATAACTTTCCTTCCAAGTCTTTTAATTTCATGGCTGCAGTCACCATCTGCAGTGACTTTGGAGCCCAGAAAAATAAAGTCAGCCACTGTTTCCACTGTTTCTCCATCTATTTCCATGAAGCGATGGGACCAGAAGCCATGATCTTAGTTTTCTGAATGTTGAGCTTTAAGTCAACTTCTTCACTCTCCTCTTTCACTTTCATCAAGAGGCTCTTTAGTTCCTCTTCACTTTCTGCTGTAAGGGTGGTGTCATCTGCATATCTGAGGTTATTGATATTTCTCCTGGCAATCTTGATTCCAGCTTGTGCTTCTTCCAGCCCAGCGTTTCTCATGATGTACACTGCATAGAAGTTAAATAAGCAGAGTGACAATATACAGCCTTGATGTACTCCTTTTCCTATTTGGAACCAGTCTGTTCCATGTCCAGTTCTAACTGTTGCTTCCTGACCTGCATACAGGTTTCTCAAGAGGCAGGTCAGGTGGTCTGGCATTCCCATCTCTTTCAGAATTTTCTACAGTTTTTTGTGATCCACACAGTCAAAGGCTTTGGCATAGTCAATAAAGCAGAAATAGATGTTTTTCTGGAACTCTCTTGCTTTTTCGATGATCCATCGAATGTTGGTAATTTGATCTCTGGTTCCTCTGCCTGTTCTAAAATCAGCTTGACCATCTGGAAGTTCACGGTTCATGTATTGCTGAAGCCTGGCTTGGAGAATTTTAAGCATTACTTTACTAGCGTGTGAGATGAGTGCAATTGTGCAGTAGTTTGAGTATTCTTTGGCATTGCCTTTCTTTCTTTGGGATTGGAATGAAAACTGACCTTTTCCAGTCCTGTGGCCACAGCTGAGTTTTCCAAATTTGCTGGCATATTGAGTGCAGCACCTTCACAGCATCATCTTTCAGGATTTGGAATAGCTCAACCAGAATTCCATCATCTCCACTAGCTTTGTTCGTAGTGATGCTTCCTAAGGCCTACTTGACTTCACATTCTAGGATGTCTGGCTCTAGGTGAATGATCAACCATCATGATTATCTGGGTGGTGAAGATCGAGATACATGAACTGTGAACTTCCAGATGGTCAAGCTGGTTTTAGAAAAGGCAGAGAAACCAGAGATCAAATTGCCAACATCCGCTGGATCATCAAAAAAGCAAGAGAGTTCCAGAGTTTTGTACAGTTCTTCTGTGTATTCTTGCCACCACTTCTTAATATCTTCTGCTTCTGTTAGGTCCCTATCATCCCTGTCCTTTATTAAGACCATCTCTTTATGAAATGTTCCCCTGGTATCTCTAATTTTCTTGAAGAGATCTCTAGTTTTTCCCATTCTATTGTTTTCCTCTCTTTCTTTGCATTGATTGCTAAGGAAGGCTTTCTTATCTCTCTCTGCTATTCTTTGGAACTCTGCATTCAAATGGGTATACCTTTCCTTTTCTCCTTTGCTTTTCTCTTCCCTTCTTTTCACAGCTATTTGTAAGGCCTCCTCAGATAGCCATTTTGCCTTTTTGCATTTCTTTTTCTTAGGGATGGTCTTGATTCCTGTCTCCTGTACAATGTCACGAACCTCTGTCCATAGTTCATCAGGCACTCTGTCTATCAGATCTGGTCCCTTAAATCTACTTCTCACTTCTACTGTATAGTCATAAGGGATTTGATTTAGCCCATACCTGAATGGTCTAGTGGGTTTCTCCACTTTTTTCAATTTCAGTCGGAATTTGGCAGTAAGGAGTTCATGATCTGAGCCACAGTCAGCTCCTGGTCTTTTTTTGCTGACTGTATAGAGCTTCTCCATCTCCGGCTGCAAAGAATATAATCTGATTTCGGTGTTGACCATCTGGTGATGTCCATGTGTAGAATCTTCTCTTGTGTTGTTGGAAGAGGGTGTTTGCTATGACCAGTGCATTCTCTTGGCAAAAATCTATTAGCCTTTGCCCTGCTTCATTCTGTACTCCAAGACCAAATTTGCCTCTTTGGTGTTTCTTGACTTCCTCCTTTTGCATTCCAGTCCGCTATAATGAAAAGGACATCTTTTTGGGGTGTTAGTTCTAGGTCTTGTAGGTCTTCATAGAACTGTTCAACTTCAGCTTCTTCAGTGTTACTGGTCAGGGCATATACTTGGATATCCGTGATATTGAATGGTTTGCCTTGGAAACAAACAATGATCATTCTGTCATTTTTGAGGTTGCATCCAAGTACTGCATTTTGGACTCTTGTTGACTATGATTGCTACTCCATTTCTTCTAAGGGATTCCTGCCCACAGTAGTAGATATAATGGTCATCTGAGTTAAATTCACCCATTCCAGTCCATCTTAGTTCACTGATTCCTAGAATGTTGATGTTCACTCTTGTCATCTCCTGTTTGACCACTTCTAATTTGCCTTGATTCATGGACCTAACATTCCAAATTCCAATACAATATTGCTCTTTACAGCATCGAACCTTGCTTCTATCACCAGTCCCACCCACAACTGGGTATTGTTTTTGCTTTGGCTCCATCCCTTCATTGTTTCTGAAGTTATTTCTCCACTGATCTCCAGTAGCATGTTGGGCACCTACTGACCTGGGGAGTTCATATTTCAGGGTCTTATCTTTTTGCCTTTCATGGGGTTCTCAATCAAGAGTACTGAAGTGGTTTGCCATTCCCTTTTCCAGTGGACCACATTCTGTCAGACCTCTCCACCATGACTTGGGTCATGTGGAGGTGTCTTGGGTGGCCGCATGTGGCATGGTTTAGTTTCATTGAGTTAGACAAGGCTGTGGTCTGTGTGATCAGATTGGCTGGTTGTCTGTGATTTGGTTTCAGTCTGTCTGCCCTCTGATGCCCTCTCTCAGTGCCTCCATCTTACTTGGGTTTCTCTTACCTTGGACCTGGAGTATCTCTTCACGGCTGCTCCAGCAAAGAGCAGCTGCTGCTCCTTACCTTGGACGTGGGGTAGCTCCTCTTGGCTGCTGCCCCCAACCTTGGACATGGGGTAGCTCCTCTTAGCTGTGCTTGTGCGCAGTCCCAACTGCCGCTATTCTAATATAGAATTTGATATATCATTAAGGGTGGCATCTTAAACCAGTGAGGAAAAAGTCTATACATACAATAATTGTTAGAGCAACGGAAAAGTCAAATGAGAGAGGTAACTTGGTGTCAGGAAGCATTTAACAGGAGGCTTCCTGTGTGCTGTTTTGGATCTGTCAGGAATCCTTTGGTACTTATTAATTCCTGAGTATTCAGGAATTAAGAGGAGAAGCACGCCTTTCCCGAGGCTAAGGAATCCAGGCATTTCCTTTGTTAGTTTCTCATTATGGTGATAAGTATCCTCTTCTCTCTTCAATAGGAATCACCTTGTGTTTTGTAAGTCTGGAATTTTAATCTTTATCTTTGCTGAGAATAACTACCCTGTAAAATAGTATATATGCCCACACCATGTTGATTAAAACACCTTTGCTCCATCAGAGCTTTGGTCCCCGTGTCTTTCTTTCTTTCTCTCTCTCTCTCTCTCTCTATTTCTGGCTGATTCCCTGGAGCACGGAAGCTGGCTGTGTAACCCAGGGAATATTAGCCTCTTTCCTTCTTTCACTCTCTCATCGTCGACTCCAGACCACCAGGTTCTGGTCCATTAAAGGACCAACAACTTGGGCCTAAACCTCACACTTTACATCAGAATGAATTCAACAAGGATTGAAGATTTAAATGATAATAATCAAGTCATGAAAGTGTTAATGGCTCCTGTCTGACTCTTTGAGACCCTGTGGACTGTAGCCCTCTAGGCTCCTCTGTCCATGGTATTCTCCTGGTAAGAATACTGGAGTGGGTAGCCATTTCCTTCTCCAGGGAATCTGCCTGACCCAAGTCTGAAACCCACACCACCTGCTTGACAGGTGGATTCTTCACCACTGAACCACCAGGGAAGCCCCTGAGGGGAAGAATACATGTGTGTGCGCTTAGTGGCTCAGCTGTGTCTGACTCTTTGAGACCCTAAGGACTGTAGCCCACCAAGCTCCTCTGTCCATGCAATTTTCCAAGCAAAGATACTGGAGTGTATCACCATTCCCTTCTCCAGGGGATCTTCCCAACCTGGGGATTGAACCTGGGTCTCCTGCATTGCAGGCAGATTCTTTACCATCTGAGTCACCAGGGAAACCATAAATGTTCTGTAAAGAAACATGGGGAAATTTCTTTATAATCTTAAAGTACAAAAGATATTTCCAATATTTCTAACTATAACTTAAAATATAAAACTTTAAAAGATATCGATAGTTTTGGTTATGTGACATAACAAAAAATGTATTTAGGGCGAAAAAAAAAAAGGTATAGAATACCTAGGAACAAATTTAACCAAGTAAGTGGAAAATTTGTATACTAAAAATCAGAAAATATTGATGTAAAAAGATAAAAGATGACCTAAATAAATGGGAAAACATATTGTATTTATGGATTGAAAAACTTAGTATTTTTGAGCCATCAATACTCCTCAAAGGAATCAAGAGTCAATAGAATCCCTACCAAAATTCCAATGGTCTTTTTGTAAAATGGAAAAGATTATCCTAAATTGATGGGGAATTACAAGGGGGCTTGAATAGTCAGAACAATATTGAAAAAGAAGATCTAAGTTGGAGGACTCATATTTCTGAATTTCAAAACTTATCACACAGCTACAGTAATCAAAACAGTCTGGTACTGACATAATAACAGTTATATAGACCAATGAAAGAGAATTGAGACTCCAGAAATAAATCCTAGCATCTGTGGCCAATTCTTATTTGACAAGAGCTGATCATTCAACAGGGGAGGAATAGTCTCTTCAATAAATGGTTCTGGTTCAACTGGGTATCTATATGCAAAAGAATAAAATTGGATCTAGTAGCTCAGACGGTAAAGCATCCGCCTGCAATGCAGGAGACACAGATTTGATCCCTGGGTCGGGAAGATCCTCTGGAGAAGGAAATGGCAACCCACTCCAGTATTCTTGCCTGGAGAATTTCGGGGACAGAAGAGCCTGGTGGGCTACAGGTCATGAGGTTGCAAACAGTCAGATGTGACTGTGCAACTAACACACACACACACACAACTCACTCACATCTCTATGAAATGGACACCAGTAGCCAAAATATAAAGACTGAAACTATAAAACTCCTCAAAGAAATTATAGGGGAAAATCTTTGATGTTTTGAGGTTTGGTATTCAAAGCATACCTAAAGCATTCTAAGCAAATGAAAAGACAACTTACAGAATGAGAGAAAATGTTTGCAAATTACAAATAGTAAGGGTTTAGTATCTGGAACATTTAAAAAAAAATCTCACAGCTCAACAACACAAATACACAAAGTCCAACTAAATAGTGGGCAAAGACTTGAGTATACATTTCTCCAATTAAAGAATACTAATAACAGAAAATCAATGAAAAAATCCTCCATTAATAAAATGTTAAATTTAAAAAGTCATTAGTAAAATGCAAAACAACATTGAAAGTGATATCATTCTATATGCACTAGAATGACTATAAAAATCAAAACAAAACCAAACAAATAAAAAACAAGTGCTGGTGAGGAAATAGAGAAATTGAATCTCTCATGCATTTCTGATAGAAATGTAAAGTGGGAAGTAGCTTAGCAGCCACAGAGGGAAGCAGTTTGGCAGTTCCTCAAAAATTTAAACATACTGTTACCATATGATCCAACCCAAATGTCTATCAGTGAATATTGGATACCAAATGTGGTTTATATATATGATAGAATATTAATCAGCTACTAAAAGAAATGAAGTACAGAGACATGCTACAACATGGATGTATTCCCAAAACATGATAACTGAAAGAATCCAGACACAGAACTTATATTTTGTAGGATTTCATTTATATGAAATGCCTAGAATAAGTAAATTTACAGAGACAGAAGGCCAGATGTTGGAAGGTGGCTCAGTGGTAAAGAACCTACCAGCAATGCAGGAGACATGAATTCAATCCTTGGGTTGGGAAGATACCCTGGAGAAGAAAATGGCAATCCACTCTAGTATTCTTGCCTGGGAAATCCCATAGAGAGAGAGGAGCCTGGAGGGTTGCAGAAGAGTCAGATAGGACATAAAGACAGAATGACAACAAGAGGTTGGAAAGTCAGGGAAATGGGCAATGACTGCATAATAGGAAATTTGGGGGGATGTTTGATAAAAATCTATTGAAACTAAATAGAGGTGCACAACACTGTGAATTATTAAATGACACTAAATTGTATACTTTGAATGTGAAAGTGATAGTCAATCAGTCATGTCCGACTCTGCGACCCCATGGACTGTAGCCTGCCAGGCTCCTCTGTCCATGGAATTCTCCTGGCAAAGATACTGAAGTGGGTTGCCATTTCCTTCTCCAAAATTGTACACTTTAAAATGATTAAATGATTAAATGTACACTTTAAAATGATTTTATGCTTATGTGAATTTCACATCAAAAAAAAAGCTTTGACAAATAAAGGAAATTAGCACAAATTATGAACTTCAGTTGACAATATTTTATCAATATCAGTTGATTAATTGTGACAAATGTGGCATACTAATAAAAAATGTTATTAACCAAGGAAACTGGTAATTCTATCTTTACAATTTTGTGTAAATCTAAAACTATTCTAAATTAAAGGATTAATTATTTAGATGAAAAGAGAAGAACAAAATTAAAAGACAAGTGAAGACACAAAGACAGAAATGTAGATCAATGGAACAAAATAGAAAGCCCAGAAATAAATGCATGCACCTATGGACACCTTATCTTTGAAAAAATATGCAATGGAAAAAAGACAATCTCTTTAGCAAGTGGTGCTGAGAAAAATGGTCAACCACCTGTAAAAGAATGAAACTATAACACTTTCTAACACCATACAAAAAATAAACTCAACATGGATTAATGATCTAAATGTAAGACCAGAAACTATAAAACTCCTAGAGGAAAACATAGGCAAAACACTATTTGACATAAATCACAGCAAGATCCTCTATGACCCACCTCCCAGAGTAATGGAAATAAAAGCAAAACTAAACAAATGGGACCTAATTAAACTTCAAAGCTTTTGCACAACGAAGGAAACTATAAGCAAGGGAAAAGACAGCCTTCACAATGGGAGAAAATAATACCAAATGAGGCAAATGACAAAGAATTAATCTAAAAAATATACAAGCAGCTCAATATCAGAAAAATAAATGATCAAATCAAAAAATGGGCCAAAGAATGGGCTTTTATTGGAAATAAAAGCAAAACTAAACAAATGGGACCTAATGAAACTTAAAAGCTTTTGCACTACAAAGGAAACTATAAGTAAGGTGAAAAGACAGCCCTCAGATTGGGAGAAAATAATAGCAAATGAAGAAACAGACAAAGGATTAATCTCAAAAATATACAAGCAACTCCTGCAGCTCAATTCCAGAAAAATAAATGACCCAATCAAAACATGGGCCAAAGAACTAAACAGACATTTCTCCAAAGAAGACATACAGATGGCTAACAAACACATGAAAGGATGCTCAACATCACTCATTGTTGGAGAAATGCAAATCAAAACCACAATGAGGTACCATTACACGCCAGTCAGGATGGCTGCTATCCAAAAGTCTACAAGCAATAAATGCTGGAGAGAGTGTGGAGAAAAGGGAACCCTCTTACACTGTTGGTGGGAATGCAAACTAGTACAGCCACTATGGAAAACAGTGTGGAGATTTCTTAAAAAACTGGAAATAGAACTGCCATATGACCCAGCAATCCCACTTCTGGGCATACACACCAAGGAAACCAGATATGAAAGAGACACGTGCACCCCAATGTTCATCGCAGCACTGTTTATAATAGCCAGGACATGGAAGCAACCTAGATGCCCATCAGCAGATGAATGGATAAGGAAGCTGTGGTACATATACACCATGGAATATTACTCAGCCGTTAAAAAGAATTCATTTGAATCAGTCCTAATGAGATGGATGAAACTGGAGCCCATTATACAGAGTGAAGTAAGCCAGAAAGATAAAGAACATTACAGCATACTAACACATATATATGGAATTTAGAAAGATGGTAACAATAACCCTATATGCAAAACAGAAAAAGAGACACAGAAGTACAGAACAGACTTTTGAACTCTGTGGGAGAAGGTGAGGGTGGGATGTTTCAAAAGAACAGCATGTATACTATCTATGGTGAAACAGATCACCAGCCCAGGTGGGATGCATGAGACAAGTGCTCAGGCCTGGTGCACTGGGAAGACCCAGAGGAATCAGGTGGAGAGGGAGGTGGGAGGGGGCATCGGGATGGGGAATAAGTGTAAATCTATGGCTGATTCATATCAATGTATGACAAAACCCACTGAAATGTTGTGAAGTAATTAGCCTCCAACTAATAAAAAAATAAAAAATAAAAAAATAAAAAAAAAAAGAACCCAGATATGCAGATGACACCACCCTTATGGCAGAAAGTGAAGAGGAACTAAAGAGCCTCTTAATGAAAGTGAAAGAGAAGAGTGAAAAAGTTGGCTTAAAGCTCAACATTCAGAAAACTAAGATCGTGGCATCTGGTGCCATCACTTCATGGGAAATAGATGGAGAAACAGTGGAAACAGTGGCTGACTTTATTTTTCTGGGCTCCAAAATCACTGCAGTTGGTGATTGCAGCCATGAAATTAAAAGACGCTTCCTCCTTGGAAGGAAAGTTATGACCAACCTAGATAGCATGTTAAAAAGCAGAGACATTACTTTGCCAACAAAGTCCGTCTGGTCAAGGCTATGGCTTTTCCAGTGGTCATGTATGGATGTGAGAGTTGGACTGTGAGGAAAGCTGAGTGCCGAAAAATTGATGCTTTTGAACTGTGGTGTTCGAGAAGTCTCTTGAGAGTCCCTTGGACTGCAAGGAGGTCCAACCAGTCCATCCTAAAGGAGATCAGTCCTGAGTGTTCATTGGAAGGACTGATGCTAAAACTGAAACTCCAATACTTTGGCCACCTCCTGTAAAGAGTTGACTCATTGGAAAAGACCCTGATGCTGGGAGGGATTGGGGGCAGGAGGAGAAGGAGGATGAGATGGCTGGATGGCATCACCAACTCGATGGGCATGAGTCTGAGTAAACTCCGGGAGTTTGTGATGGACAGGGAGGCCTGGCGTGCTGCGATTCATGGGGTCGCAAAGAGTCGGACATGACTGAGCAACTGAACTGAACTGAACTGAACTGAAAAATTAAGTGAATGTTCTCATATCCATTAGGAAGAGGGGGAAAGGAAAGTTGATCAAAAGTTAAATGCAAAATATCTCCTAAATATATAAAGAGATGTTAGCTTCTCTCATGAAAAGAGAGACGCACATTAAAAACATCCCTATTGTCACATTTTTAATCACCAGAATGAAAAAAGTCTAAAAGTTTGACAGTGAACTCTTTGGTAATGCTGTGTGGAGGCAGCCATTTTATGTATGCAAACTGGTATAACTCTGTAGTTTTCAGTTGCTCAGTCATGTCTGACTCTTGCAACCCCATGGACTACAACATGCCAGGCTTCTCTGTCCCTCACCATCTCCCAAAGTTTGCCCAAGTTCATGTCCGTTTCATCAGTGATGCCATAACTCTATAGAGGATAATTTATTAATATTAATCTGTCAGAATTACAAATGAATACCCTCACTGTCTCAGAAATTTCACTATGATAATCCATGTTACAAATATAGTTATATATGTAAGAAATGACATAAGCCAAATTTATCTATTTATCTCTGGTATTTTTAAATAGCAAATAGCTTTTAAAAACCCCAATGGTCCATCAATAGGTGCTGAGCAAATATTATTTATGGTACATTCATATAATGACATATTAAGCAGCTTTAAGAACAAAGCAATTCTTAGTTGCAGCATGTGGAATCTTTAGCTGTGGCATGCAAATTCTCAGTTGTGGCATGTGGGATCTATTTCCCCAACCAAGGAAAGAACCTGGGCCACCTGCTATGGAAGCAAAGAGTCTTAGCCATTGGACCATCAAGGAAGTCCCACTTGACAACAGTCTTTAACCTAAAAACAGACAGAAAATTTTTTTCATCCACCTAGAAATAAAATGTCACTCCTTGGGTTGGTTGTAGAAAATACTGTCTGACTATCCACAACCCACCAAAGTCCAAAATTCTACTCGTAGGACAGAAGGAACTACTGTTTTTTGTTTTTGTTTTTGTTTTTTTCTGGATTCCTTTAAATGTGCCTGTGTCCAGGGCAGGAAAAGTCTATGACTGGAGGAAGATAGTGACTGCATCTTGGGGGAGAAGCAGGGGATTCTATTGGGTATTTTTCCCCCTGTCTGGAGGTACTCTGCTTTTTAAAAAAATTAACATTTGAACAATTTTGCATATAATTTTCAAGCCCTTGAGAATTTAATCTGAGCATTTCGTAATATGAAATTAGAACTAAACCAGAGACAAAACAGTCTTATGGTTTCCAACATGAGAATAAAAATAATAGAAGGAAGAGAAATGCATTTGGACTTGGTCTACAATTCCATTTCTGATAAGTCTGTGACTGTAACTCATAAATCTCTCCCCCTATCAAACACCAAGGAAGTACCTTTGGATTTGACTTTTAAACTGAACTTACAATTTGCCACTGGGCCAAGAGATGACCATCAACAATTTTTTAAAAGAATTGGCTAAAGCAATTATCTTCTATAATTTCTTGATGTTTTGTGGCTAAAGGATTTTACAAAATATTCTACTTTGGAATGAAGAAATGTCTTATGCTGCAGAGGAATCAATGGAAACAGATGTCTCTTCCACTCACCATAGAATGCCTCGGTATGGTGAAGGAGCTTGAGTTGACTTATCTATAATACAGGTATCACCCATAACTGTGAGGCAAGAATGTAATGAATTTAATTCTCTAGGGAAATTCAGCTCATTTCATGACCACTAAACTCACTTGGGGAGTTGGGGAAGGGAGAAATGACTATTGAATATATCTATTTCTGGCATCCAGTTGCATAGAAAAGTATGTCAGTTAAAATATGTTAAACCAATTTTTTCAGGTAATGTTTAAAAAAACAGCAACACTGACAAGTGGATAGAAATCACTCATCTTGACAAGTGATTATGCAAATTAGGGACGATGCAGGAAGTGTGCTGTATCACTGAGGAATGGGGACTGGGAATAAATTCACTACTGATTCAAAGAATAACACGACAGGTGTGTTGTGTTCCAGGTTAACTCTCTCCAAGCTAGAGTTTAAGCCATGCCCTGGTCCTATGCAAAGACACAGGGGAAAAGTCATGAGAAATGCTCTGAGGTCCCAGGTATTTTGATCCTCAGGGAAATTTCAAAATATGTAAGATTTTAAGGCCTCTTGAAACCAATAGATTATGAACTTGCCTTTTTTCCCTTAGGTTTTTTGTAGCTCAGATCTCAGTAGGACCTTTATAATAATTTAATTTTTGCCCATATTCACTCTTATGTCTACATTGAAGCATACAAAGTACATTTATATTCCTACATTTGGGAATATAAGTAAGTCTTTGTCACCTTGACTCTGAAGTTGATCAACTGTTCCCACCTTCAACATGATTTTTCTCTGCATTCTCTGTAGCACTTAACCATCGTCAGCTTTAATCCTGCAGTGTGGTATTTTCCGGGCATCTCATTGTTCCTTTTCAAGGGTGTTGCTTCTGTCTAGCCCTTCCTGGGTCCACCAAAACTCTGACCCAGGACTGTGTAGACCATGAGCACTCTATGACACCCATTATTTTGGATGATGTCTTGCCACTAGACCATATTACTGTGTCTGCATTTAGGAGGGTGTGATGAACAATTTTTTAGTAAAAGGGCCAAATATCTCCTGTGAACCAGAAACTCCACATCTCACACTTGTCTTTTTAATAGGTCATCTATTTGTGTTTCAGGGAGTTCAGTCTGGCACTCTCTGATGACCTGGAGGGATGGGATGGAGCACGGTGGGGAGGCTAAGGAGGGAGAGAATGTATGTATAATTATGGCTGATTTGCATTGTTGTATGGTGGAAACCAACACAACTTTGCAACAATTAAAAATTTTTAAATTTAAAAATAGGAAAAAAAAATGCATGCTGTTTGTTGTCTCCTGACAAAAGAATAGAGTTTGTATAATTTCTCATGCTGAACAATTTAAAAAATCAATAAGCAAAATAAACTGTGACTTAAGTCATGATTTAACTTTCCACATACTTTGTCCTAATAGTGATAAAAGGAAAATCTAGGAAAGCCAACTACCATCAGTTTCTTCTGGACTGTGCCTAGCCCCAGATCCTGGTGACTGAGTATGGTTCACAAAATGATGCTCTTCTAGAGCCATTGTTCTTACCTTGAGTTTCATGAATGACCTTCAGGGAGTCCTTGAACTTCCTGGAAACATTTGCAAAACTTTGTGCACTTTATTGAGGAAGGGCACTTTTATATCATGTTCTCAAAAAGGTCAATGACCCTAAAACGGTAAGAACATCAGTTTAGAATCTCACCATCTACTTGCAAATAATTTTAGTTGAATCTCATCACTTAATTTTAGATGAATGAAAATAATATTACAAGTTATTTGCTTATCCATTTAGTATATATTCATGGAAAGAAGCAAAAGGGAAAGTCGCTCAGTTGTGTCCGACTCTTTATGACCCCATGGAATATAAAGTCCACGGAATTCTCCAGGCCAGAATACTGGAGTGGGTAGCCTTTCCCTTCTTCAGGAGATCTTCCCAACCCAGGGATCGATCCCAGGTCTCCTGCATTGCAGGCAGATTCTTTACCAGCTGAGCCACAAGGGAAGCCCAAGAATACTGGAGTGGGTAGCCTATCCCTTCTCCAGGGGATCTTCCCATCCCAGGAATCAAACTGGGGTCTCCTTCTTTGCAGGCAGATTCCTTACCATCTGAGCTATCAGGGAAGCCCTTCCATATATTCATGGAGTATTTTCCAATGCCAAGTACAGTCCAAGGTGTTAGGGAGATAAAGATGGTTAAGCTCAAAGAAGGAAATAGCGGAAGCATTTTCTGAACAAAGAAAACCAGACAGAATTAGGTTGAGGGTGACTCTCCTTTAAGTTTTCTGA
Organism: Cervus elaphus; assembly: GCF_910594005.1. NCBI lineage: Eukaryota > Metazoa > Chordata > Mammalia > Artiodactyla > Cervidae > Cervus > Cervus elaphus. Next base: position 40,295,653 of record NC_057825.1, on the reverse strand, counting down.
CACTAATTTGACACTCTGTTCTTTTGAAGGTTGGTTATCACTGCTAGTGTATACTTTTAATTGAGTTACCATAATAACTATAAATCACATCAATTAACATTAACTTCTATTGTGGCAGATATAATTAAGAATACATATGTGACTATTTCTGCCTTTTATAATGAGCTTTCATTGTAATCACTATTGGAGCTACAGTATTAAGCATAATTACTAAGTATTCTACTAGAACATAGAATTACTTTATAATTATATGATATTTTCCTAAGCATAAAGCATGTAGTTACTTTGGGAGTAAAGCACAAGAATGACATTCAGCAATCCATTACATAATTGATAATCCTTGCTAATAAATATGAGTTAACATCCATAAACCCTGGGCATCTTAAATTCCAAAACAAAGTCAGTCGTCAGCCTTTTTTTGAAAAGGAAACACCTTATTCAAAGACTCTAATTCCGGGGGGCGGGTGGTGGGGGGGCGGGGTGTGGGCAAGGAACATCTGAACACATGAATCATTTGGTTTTGGAGTCCCAAAACAAAGCAGATGGCATTAATTGTATCCGTCGAGAAGCAAGTATGTGTTTTTAATACACTAGAATGGGATTTTTGAAAATGGTTATATCTTGGTCCATAGCTAACAGTTTGGCAGATAGAAGCTTTCTAATAGGAGCTTTGGAATGTGTTTTCCAAAATATATTTTTAGCTATAAAAATTTATTTTCTAGCAAATGCAGAAGTTACATGAAAGAAAGAAAGAATTCCTGGGGGAAATAAGGTTTCCTCAAAGTCTGGGACTTATTAACAAATAATTCCAAAATATTATAGCAATCGATAAGCCAGGACAAAATAAAGCAGCAGATAGCAATGGTCCATGTTGAGTGGCATAAGGAATCAGAACACTGAAATTATTCAACAAGACGTATTAATTTCCTAGGACTGTCATAACGAATTCCAAAATTTTGGTAGCTTAAAACATCAGAAAGTTTTATAATTCTGGAGGCCAGCACCCAAAAACGAAGGTATTGGCAAGATAGATTACTTTTTGGAGGCTCTGCAAAAGAATCTGTTCCTTGCCTCTAGCTTCTGACGGCTATGGGAAATCCTTACCGTTGATTGGCTTAGTGAGGCATCCTCCAGTCTCTGCTTCTGTCTTCACATGACCTTCTTCCCTATGTCTGTCCCTTCTTTTTTTCTTCCTCTTATCCAGACACCATCCCTGGATTCTGAATCTGATCTGATTTAGAATGATCACTTATTGAGATGCTTCATTCCATTATATCTGTAAAGACTCCTATTCCAAATAAGAGCACATCTCCCACATATGTTCTGGGGGTACACATTCAACCAGTGACATATTAATGTGACTATAACATTTCAAAGGAGTCAGAGAGGTGAGATGTCAAGATAAGGCTAGAGCTTTTGCAATGAAGATCTTAGACCTGAAAATGATCTCTGGAGGCAAAGGAAGTATCCTCTAGCCACTCGACTTGTAGGAAATTATCAACACTTAACACAAAAAACAACTAATGTCAGGGAAGCAAACTAATTTGACAAGTATGATCACTCAGGAAGTGATAAAAGGATCAGAATGAAAGTGCTTTTTTCACATCACCTCATTCAATGAAGGAAGGGCAACTTAAAGGTGACCTTAGGGGTAGGTCAAAGAGGAAAGAGGGGAAGACACTGAGAATATGCTAGGAGAAGGAAAATGGTCTCGGTTTGATGGCATTACTAGCTCTGGTCACTTTAATATCTCCATGAAGCTTTAACCAGGACTTTATTTTACATCCCTCCCACTATTGCTTTTGTCCACACTCATGTTATCACTGCCCAGTTAACTCTAAGAATAGTGTTAAATAAATATTTTTGACTTGTCATGAACTAAATTGATTTAATTATACGTGGGTACCTTGGGACCCTGCTTAGGTTAGACTGATATATGCGTAATTCATATGTCATGGGATTTGTTTTGAAAGTGCATGTCTCAGTTTCAGAGCTCAACAACATTGATTCATTAATCAAACATTTAGAAACACAGTTATACACTTTGAAAAACAGTTCAAGGACACATACATGGGATCCAATATAGTATTTCTAACAGTTCTTTTGATTTAACCATGACTTTTGGGCAGGGATGGACTTCCCTGGTGGCTCAGACTGTAAAGCATCTGCCTACAATGTGGAAGACCCAGGTTTGATTCCTGAGTTGGGAAGATCCCCTGGAGAAGGAAATGGCAACCCACTCCAGCACTCTTGCCTGGAAAATCCCATGGACGGAGGATCCTGGTAGGCTACAGTCCATGGGGTCGCAAAGAGTTGGACACGACTGAGCAATTTCACTTTCACTTTTCACTTATGGGCAGGGATAATAGTGGAGAAGGGCATCACATGATCTCTATAGCAACTAGTGAACATTACTATTGTAACTGGAAAGAAGCCACAGATGATTTGCAAACCAATGGATGTGGCTGTGTTCTCACAAAACTTTATTTACAAATATAAGTGACGGGCCTTATCTGGTCAAGGATTGTAACTTAATGACTTTCGCATTTGAGCCAACATTTAAAAATTATACTTATACTGTGCATCCTTAAATGGTATCTTCTGGACAATTAAAAATTTTCACTTAATGGTACCTCCAGTCCTGTAGTCAGCTCAACCAGTGCTTAAACCATTGGCATGGTATTTCCCTCCTTTACTGTCCGTGGCCAGGCAATTTTTGTGTCAAGAGCACTATTTCCACTCCACTCACTCTTTCTCAGGGAAGTCCCTATTGGTATGCTATTTCTCCAGGCTCTTATTCAATGTTTCATTTTTAGTTCTTTGCTTCTTTGTTATCTCTTGCAAACCATGGATGGAGTCATCCTTCTACAGCATATCTGAGAAATATTCAAGAAGTGAGGCTTCTATGGAGTAATCTATGTTAAAGCTATGAAGTGCTAGATAAATATGAGTAGCAGGATTCAGAATAGTAGGGAAAAAACAGAGAGTAGCATTTAGACCATTTATCCTGTTATTCAAGAGTTTCTAAAGTCTGGCCATGGATGAATCCAAGTCAATTCAATTCAGCATTGGGCAGGATAGTAAAGCATTTAAGAGGCTGTGTTTTAAAGCAGACCATCTGCTTTCAAATCTAGGCTCCATAAATACTAGCTCTGTGACTTGTATGAGTTACTTAACTTCTGACAGTGGGGATAGTAACAGTTCTTACCTCATAGGATTGCTATGAAGATTAAATTAATTTTTTTTGATATGTTCTGGCACATCGTAAGTGCCATTATGTTTTCTCTATCATTATTATTATCAGCAGCAGCATCATACACCAGTTACAAGCCAGTCATATTGCTAGTTCTAAATATCTATTGAATTCCTTTTATAACTATGTGTTGTTGTAGGTGCTGGGGGTGCAACAGTGAAAAGGGAGATTAAGTGTTTGCCATTATGATGCCTTATTAGTCATTGGTTTATTCAACCAATATTCACCCAGCACCTTTGATGTGCCAGACATTTCTAGGCATTGTGACAGCTGTTTATTAAGACTGACAAATTCTCTGCTCTCATAAACTTATATTTAGTCATTTAAGTGTGGTCTTTTCATCTTAACTATGAGTCCCTTGGGGTCAGTAACTATATTTAATCAGCCCAATATCTTAGGAGCCTACAAAGAGATTACCTCATAGTGATTATTTCATAAATATGAAATTAGTGAATGGATAAATGAATGAGAGAATGAAACAAACACCTATATTTACTAGTCACAAATAGGTTAGCAGCAGATAAACTTGGGTGAATTTGAAATCAACCACTTTTGTTAGAAACACACCACATACTATCCTATGAGATTCTTACTGGGGACCCTAACATACACACTTTTTCCTAATCTGGAGGATCAGGCTTCATAGGCAGTGTTCATGGCAGAGAGAAAAGGTGGAGCTTCCCAAGAAATAAGATTCCAAAGGGAAATATTAAATACAATATGGAGACTCTGCAGGATTTGCAAAAATAGAGGTTCTGGCTAAATAACTTGAGTCAGTTTGCTTTCTATGTTGGTTAAGAAGGAACCATAAAAAGGACAAAAGATTTAGAATTCTAAACAACCTATAGAACATATCTAAAACAACTTTTAAAGTCTTGGGTCAATTAAATGTTTCTCATTCTAGAGTAAGAATGACATTGAAAGAAGCATTAAAAAAAAAAACTTGATTAAAAAAATGCAAATTGTATTTATACTTTGTGGTATATAAACAACAAAGAAGGACAAAAAATTTACAATAAATTTGTACAGTGTGAAATCTATAAAAAATATGGAATCATTATGTTGTACACCAGAAACTAATATAATATTGTAAGACAAGTGAAAGTGAAAGTCACTCAGTCATGTCTGACTCTTTGTGACCCCATGGACTGTACAGTCCACGGAATTCTCCAGACCAAAATACTGGAGTTGGTAGCTGTTCCCTTCTCCAGGGGATCTTTCCAACCCAGGGAATGAACTCAGGTCTCTTGCATTGCAGGTGGATTCTTTACCAAATGAGCCACTAGGGAAGCCCTAGAATACTGGACTTGGTAGCCTATCCCTTCTGCAGGGGATCTTCTGACCCAGAAATCGAACCAGGGTCTCCTGCATTGCAGGTGGCTTCTTTACCAACCGAGCTACCAGAGAAGACATTACTTCAATCAAAAAAAGAAAGAGAGAAACAAAGAAGGAAAATAAACATCTTTGGGAATGGTTCCCATTATAGTTACATGCAAGACCACAGAGTATGAACACAGCAAGATGAAGGCCGTATTCAAATGTTGGGAAGAATAAGAGAAAGGGGAGACATTTGGTGTTTTTCTTTTGTGTGGATTAAGTGAAATGAGTACTTTTGATGCTTTTTGAAAGCCTGGAGTGAGTGTATTGCTCAATCTGGAAGAGGTTTCCTGAAACAGTTTCAGAAATCCAGTCTGACCCATTTTCTTCAGCCATGCTTCTGGGAAGCCTTATCAGCAAGGAAATGGCTTTAGAGGGAAATGATTCTGAGACCTTTTGGCTGGCCCCATGTGCAAATTATCAGACAGTATGCAAATGGAGAACAGTAATACATGCAGCAACTGCAACATGAAACGTTCCATTCCTCCTCTTGAACAGAAAAGGAAGAGCTATAAGTGTCCCAAATCTTAGAAACCTTACCAGGAAAGGAAGAATTATGTAAAGTCTTTGCTAAGTCTCAGGGAAGCAGTTAACCACATTAGCCTCTATTGATAAAGTGCTTGGGGTAAAATTTGCATTCTGCAGTATTGGCCTAAATTTCTAAAGAGGAAAAAAAAAAAAGGTGGTTGTTATTTTTCCTTAGGTAACTGTTATGATCATAAAGGTAAGTGAAAATGGGAAGCTTTTGTGATAGGCTAATGATTACATCTTTTGTTTGTTGTTGGAAGATGTTTTAAGATTCAACTGTACTTAGTGATTTGTTATAATCTTTAAGAGAAAAGAACCTGAAAAGGAACATATATATGTGTATGTATATAGGTCTGTGTGTCTAACTGAATGGCTTTGCTGTACATCTGAAGCTAGCACAACATTGTCAATCAAATATATTTCAATAAAATTTAATCAATCAATCAATCAATTAATTTTCTAAAGGGAAAAAAATACTTGGATTATGTGTGCTCTAGGAAATTATTTACAGGGAGTCAGGATGGAAAGGTGAGAGACACTACTTTGCTCAGAAAATACAGCTGATATGTCTCCATAAGACAGCTCATAAGGAGCAAAGCTGTGAGTTTACTGGGCTCCAATTTAAACAGGGGACCACGTATGTACTGTGCCTGCTAGTCGGTCAGGAAAAAAATAAAAGAAATTGCCTAGAATGAAATCTACCTCTTTCAGAGATAAAATTTACATGAAATATGGTTATAACATTATTTACATTCTGTAGTCATTAGGGATAAAGAGAATTCTTGCAGATCTATCTTCCTAAACAACAAATTGAAAATCCTTTGTGATAAAATCTCTCCACACTGTGATTTTCAGTTCTGTCAGATACTATAGAAAAATGGTTCCAAGTTAGCATAGCTCTCCTCCACTCACTCAGTCATGCATACTCTCTGGAATTTAGATCCTGATGCTTTCTTTCAACTCCATGTAGCTGTTATATTTCCTACTCATTATATTATGTGAGCTTGTGTTTTGGAGAGATCAGAATAAAGTTCAGAAAACAAGCTAATTTGATGATATTATTTTAAAATTGATTTCTTTAAAAGGGTTATTGCTATCATGAAATCAATTTGGTATTTGATCTTGATATCTTCACAAACACACACAGAACAGGAAAAAAGATTGGTTGGATGATCACTGTTTACAATAATCCATGGATTTAATTGACTCCCAGTTTCCCAATTGTCTTTTCAAGCCACAGTGCCGCTGATGTTCATATATTTTAACTTTTTAAATGTGCAATATGGCTCATATAGAAAGATAAATGGAAGACAGTGGTCTAGGAAGATTAACATAATTAAGCTACGATGTTGTGTGTGAAAAAAGCATAATGGTCCAGTTTCTTCAGCAGGAAGGGAGGATGGTTCCTTTCCCTTTCTTTGCATAATAGGAAAGAAGACGTGATTATTGGTGGGTGATCATTGCAAACCCCGCTTGTGAGAGAGATTCATGCTATGTGGAAAAGATTCCAATTAGACCTTGCTTCTACTTAAAAAAAAAAAAAAACCCTCATAATTGATGTATGAAACTGAAATGGTTGTATTATTGAAAAATTATGGACTAGTCAGTCAGCAACTTTGGAAGAAAGCTCAGATTTAGAAAAGGATAAGTATTAGAGAAACTGCATGAACCTTCACAGTGCTTACCAGTCAGGGCAGGGCCACTGCTGCTGAGAGTGTGGAGGCTTCCCTGCAATGGTCTTTGGACAGAGTACAATGGTCAGAAAAAGATAATAAAGAGGCTAGAACATACACCATCTGGTCTAACAGAAGGGAAGATGGAAAACCTCAACGGGGAGTTGGAATTATTATGGAAAGCCAGACGGTGAAGCATTGATAAAGATGATTTTGTTGATTAGGTGATATCCTATGATTTATGCTATGGACAAGGAAAACCAAATACTTTTTTTGGAGTATGTGAAAACAGCGTGTGCTATAGAGCTATAACTGTTTCTGATTCTGGATTCAGAAACATCTCCTTGTCAAGCAGAAGGAGGCCAGACTAAGAACGAGGGCTTCCTGAGCACAGGAAAACTCTATGCATTCTGTAGAAGAAGAGGCCTCATGATGTGACTGGTTCTCACGTGTTGACAGAGGACCAGGTACTAGTGGGTATGAGATATCACAAATGCGCTTCTTAAAAACAACAACAACAACAAACAAACAAACCCTCAAAGTTGCTGACATGAGTGGTGCCCTGAAGGACATACAAAGTCAGGTCAATCAGGCTAAGAAGATAGATCTAATGGATCCCACATGACTACAGGACAGTTGGGGTATTGTTTATTCAAATTAGAAATCAGCCTCTGAGATGATAGATCTGAAATGGCCAAGGTTTCTTAGGACAAGTAGAGGCATATTTTCTAAAATTAGTTTTTCACATGCAATCTTCTTAGTGTTTTATCTCTTTTTATCCTCTCTCTCTCCCAATATGATTTTCAATCCTTCCTAACAGAAGTCATCTCTTCCCAGTGGATCAGGGTGGTAAAGATAACATCAATACCCAGAATGACACAAAACATCTCAGTGATTGGCAATTATCACAACCCCCCCGCCCCCGGTACGGTGTTTCCTTGTTTACTACTTCTCTCACAACAGAGTTGGCCTTTGTTATATGCTCACCATGTACCAGGGATTGGGCAAAGAACATTATACATATTAATCTTTAATTTTAACACACTAATCTCACATTCATCTCAAAACAGCTTTATGAAGCAGGAAATACTATTATGCCCATTTTAAAATATATTTAGGAAACCAAAGATTTCCCTAAAGCCACCAGCTAATCTTTGCTGGAATCCAAATTTAAGCTCAGTCAAATTCCCAAGTTCTCACTCTTACCCACTGCTTGATGCTATCTCAGTTATTTGCCTCCTTATCTCAATTTTAAAGATGAGGAAACAAGTTCTGAGGGTCTGGTGCTTTCTATTAAGCAATGGACTTGAACTTGATCTCAGAACTTTGGGCTCTGAATCCAGTTCCTTTTCCCTTATACCATCCCACTGCTCTGTATCTGCTTGATAAATAACCATATCCTCTGAGAGAGAATACCATGATGCACCTCATCTCTCTCTTTAATATTTCATTTTCATGAGAAGCAAATTTCATGAGCATCCAAACCTGTCACTTTTCTTTTTGCAAAACATTGTCACATGGAAATATTTATAAGGTGTTAACTGATCATTAGAAGGTGAACTTCCCCACTGGCTCAGTTGTAAAGAATTCACCGGCCAATGCAGGTGAATCTCTGCCAATGCAGGGATCACTTAGGCTTGATCCCCCAGGTAGAAAAGATCCCCTGGAGAAGGAAGAGAAGGAATGCCCTCTCCAATATTCTTGCTGGGAAATTCCACGGAGAGAGGAGCCTGGCGAGCTACAGTCCACGAGGTCACAAAAGAGTCGAACACAACTTAGCAACTAAACAGCAGCAGCAATCATTAGAAGGTGTTGGAAATATTCATTTTCCTTCTTGATGACAGCAAATGTCAGCTGATTCTCAGCCTATGTACTGAATACTGTATTGGTTGGTCAAAAAGTTTATTCAGGATTTTCCGTATGATGTTAAATTGTTTGAGTATGGGCTACCCTACCATTGCTTTGACTGGAGGTTCAACCTGAGCAAGAATGATAAAGGATTATTATCACAGGTGAAGCATCTGTTTCACCAGTGAGATAGTACGTGGAGGTACAGCTATTTGTTTCCCCATTCTACCCCAAACAGTTGCAAAGGAATCACATGGAGCATCAAAAGTGTTACCTCCTGCAATTCATAAAGTTGCACTGAATAGAATTATCACCTTGAAATTACAGGGTAAAACTCCCTATACAAAAACAGATTAAAGACAAATTAGACTGTGGGCCAGGTCACTCTGATTGTTAATTAGTGATAATGGAAATACAATTAGCATAATGAGTTCCAATTACTGTATATGGAGAAATATGAGCATACTGCTTTCATAAATCTTGGTTCCAGGAAAAAATAAAATGCATCTGGTTTAACAAAGCATGCCCTTCTCTTCTGCAGAAAGCTTCCTAGTATATATCTTTTTGTGAAGCTAAATCTTTCCTCTGATGGGTTTTGATTTGGAAAAAAAAAAAAAAGAGGGGTGACAGAATGGATTTGCCCCGTCTGATAGCTGAGCAGTTTTGTATTAGCTCAGCTTCTGTTTTAAGCTTCCTAGAAAATCTAACCATCTGTTTCTCCAATCATGGGTTAAAAACACTGGGGAGAATCATAGACCATTGCATCAAATGTGCTTATTGTCTTTGAAATGTTGGTGAGACCCCCTTTCTGCCTTTGATAAGCTGTGAAATTGGAAAGCCAATTATAGTCACATATTTACACAAATCTGAACAGCTTTTTGAAAACTCTGTGTAAGAATGAGTGAATGAGAAACAACAGCTTTACACAGAGTGAGAGGAGGATGCCTGTGGGTGTGTTAATGAACTCTATTTTTAAGAGTTGCACTAAGAGTCTGGATATTTACTTTCATCTTGGTCTTACACTAGCTCAACTTTTCATTACAGGCACTGATCTCTCAAGTTTCTCAGAAGGTCCATCAGCTGAAAGCACAGCATGGCAATTCTGCTGTCTTCTCTCTTAGAATCTTTCTTGCTACTCTCTTGCTATGAATGCTCAACTGTTGACGGATTACATTCCAAGGCTGGTTAAAACCCAGGCCATTTGGCCAATGAATGGTAATGAATGTGGACTGCTCAGCCCGCACAGGTGACATTACACCTTGCATCAGGGGAATGTGCCAACTTCCTTGTTGTACCCTGTAAATCTGAGAGATGCCATTAACCTTTTCACTGAATCCCCGTGGATGGCTGCAATGGTGAATCTCAGTAGTAATTGCAAAGACAAAAATGCCCCAGCATGCCTATATTCCCTGTAAGGATCTGTGAAGCAGGCAAGTGGGCTACTCCAGAGCCTTTTCTCAACCACTGTCTTAATTTATTTTCCACTGTCAGTCTGTACCCAGGCCATGGTGCTTCAGAATGTTCCAAACATGCACAAGTAGCAGATCTTGCAAAGCACTCAGAGCAATTCACCCCTCTCCTTTCTGCCCGAATGGGATTTTGCTATAAAAGAGAACAGTGATAAATCAAGACCAGAGGATCTACTAAAATAGCTGAGTTCATTGAGAAGAAACCTTCTCGTCCCTACCTTTATCATTTACAGCCGTCTTTCCATCAGGATTTTGATTGTGGTTGTCATATTTTTAACCTAGTCAAGTCCCCTCAGTCTGTCTGGAAGCATTGGTAAACTGGATTATTCAATAAAAGAAATGCTTGTCAGGCATCATTCTCCTTCAGCAGTGTGAGATGCTTTCTCTAAAAATGGTTTTCACACTATGACTATCTCTCCTTGGCACACACATGCACACACAGAAGCACGCAAACACACACACAAGTGGAATCCAAATGATCATTGACTCTTTGTCAGCCAGTATTTATGATGGAAGGTATGGTAGTGCTTAAAAAAGCAAGTTTCTCTCCCCAGTATTTTTGCTATTAAGTTATATTAAGATCTACACATCTTTATAGATTTACACGAGGAAAGGCAATGCATCGAGGGGCACGTAAGGGTCCTGGAAAGAAGACTGACTTCCTGGACACTGGAAAGTGTCTCATTGACAAACACAACAATGTGTACTTGATAAATGCTGATAATGATGGATACTTGGTAAATTACTCCTGGCAGGGTCTTGGGTAAACCACTGAAACTCGCTGGACCTTGTCTGACTTATGAGGGATTTTGTGTAGATGTTCTCAAAGATTTCTCGATTCTTAAGGGCCAAACTCTTACACCAGGAGTTCTGAAATAAATGTTAAAGACTTGTAAATCTACCTAAATAGATGTCTGTTTTCATCCATCTGTATCACTTAGAATTGCATTAAGCTGTACCTAACAGAAAAGCCTTGACAGAAGAGAGATCCGTACCTGCGTCCAGGACTGGTAACCTTCAGAGGGCTTCCAGCCTCAAAGGACATTGTTCCAGGTGGTAGCTGGCCCTTTAGCCATCACATCCATACTCTGCACAGAAAGAGAAATTCGGATTGGAAACAAAAGTATGAATGACCTACAAAGTTAGTGTTTTAAGGAGCTTTCCAAGAATCCCCACATGATGAACTCTGTTTCTATCTCACTGACATCAGCTTTTGTGAGAGAGACTGGGAAATAGAGAATTTTAGCTGAATGCATTGTGGCTGAGAATAGACCCAGGTTCTATTAGGAAGAAACAGAAGAATGGATTTTGAATAGACTATTGGTAGTATCTGCTATGTTATTTCTTTTTTATTTAAAATATTTTTATGCCATGCCTCCTGGTTCTAGGAAAGAGCCCATCCAACATACAGAAATAATTCATTTTCATTTTGTAATCATGGCAATGATGGCAGATGGCAGAGTCCTATCCAATTTGATACCTACCAATCCATCTCAAAGCAAATTTAAAAGTTTATTTAAATTCTTAAAAATAATTCTCACTTTTAGGTGATACTAAAAGTGAAAAGAAAAGCATTTTTGCTGTTTTTCTTTTAATACAAAGCTAATGAGACTATATTTAACAGAAAATCAGCCAAGTCAATGTATGGCAAAATCAATACAATATTGTAAAGTAAAATAAATAAATTAATTTAAAAAAAGAAGGAAAAAAATCTACCCATTCTTTTAAAATTATCTGTATTTTTGTAAAATCTGATCAGATTTTTCCTGTAATTAATTTCATTGAATTAAAATAACAAAGGAATCATTTTATTATGTGTTAATGTCATTTGGATGAAAAAATTTGTTAATGAGCTTTTATTTTTTACATGAAAACATTCCTATTGTCTGAGCATGCAATACAAGATGGAAAGGCATCTGAGGGCTTCTCTCACGCAATGATGAGTCTTCTGTTTTGCTCCCCCCAAATTTAGCTAATGTCAAATTATCCTCGGAAGTCTTAGTTTAAAATATGAGCAGCCCACTCAGAAAACAGCATGCCGGTCTATTGATTCCAAATTAATTTTAGTTTTTGGCAGTTTACTTTTTAAGAGTTCTTACTGATTTTCTCCATTCATCATTTTTGGGTGTAGAACAAAATGCAGAGAACTGTACATATGAATGGTCTTACCTGGTGGAATTATTCTATGGAGGGCAGACTTTTGGGAGCTCAGACTACTGAGGGTTATATTAATAAAATGAGATGACGTGGGAATGAAATTTCTATGTGATCTTTTGTATCAGCCTATGGTGGCCCATAAATCAATTTTCTCCAGGCTTTAGCGAAAAAAAGCACAAAAAGTTGTTTTTTCTTTTCTGTTTTCTTTTTACCACGCAATGAAAAACTATATTTAGATTCCTCAAGTATTTTGGATTCTTCAACACAAAACTTCATTTTAGGATTTCACAATAGAATCCAAACCTGGATAACATAACCCAAAGTGAACTTACTAGAAGAATATCAGATAGCTGATAGAACTCAAAGCAGGACTGGAGAACCAGGCCCCCAAACAGACAAATCTTAGGCAAGTGAAGAGATGATGACAACGGAAACCAGGCAACAGTTTCATCTGTCACCCTCATTAAAGGCATGAGCTTCAGTGGTTTTTTGATGTTTGCTTCTGTCCATTCAAGGACAGAGAATCTGATTAGCCTTGCTGAGGAAGGTGCCCACTTCTTGGCCTAAGGAGGGCTAGAGTGTGCAGTTTGATTGACAGCAGCCTCAGGACTACAATGGAAGGGAGGTGATTCCCCCAAAGTGTGCTGAGTTTGCCTTAAATAAGATGATTTGATATATTCTTCTTTAAAAAGCAGATAGACACTGTTACAGTGCTTCTCAGACCTTAATGTGTACATTATTTTTCTGGGTTTCCTACTAACTTGCCCATTCTGACCCAGTAGATCTGGACTGGGGCCTGACATTCTGCACTCCTGCATCGCCCAGTGATGCTGTGGCCCTGTGGACCAGCCTTTGATAGTAAGGCTTTCTAACAGTGACTACCAGGAAGATAATTAGCCTCAGAGTTCTTAATCCACATATACTTTCTTTTTGTTTTAACTGCAGTATAATTACTTATATTAAAATGAATAGAAAGTGAAAGTGAAGTCGCTCAGTTGGTCCAACTTTTTGCGACCCCATGGACTGTACCCCACCAGGCTCCTCCATCCATGGGATTCTCCAGGCAAGAACACTGGAGTGGGTTGCCATTTCCTCTTCCAGGAGATCTTCCTGACCCAGGGATCGAACCCAGGTCTCCTGCATTGCAGGCAGACGCTTTAACCTCTGAGCCACCAGGGAAGGTGGAATGAATAGAAATTAGTCTAAATTTTAGTTTGTGTTTACAAACCAGTGTAACTGACAGCCAACAACAAGCATCACTCTCTCCCTAGAGATTTCACCCATGTCTTTCTTTTGTCCCTTTCCAATGTGGAGCCATTATTATGATTTCTATTCTCATCAACTAGTCTTGCCTGTTCTTGAATGTCACATAAATGGGATCATGCAATACACATAATTTTGTGTCCAGTTTATTTTATTCAACATGATGTTTATAAGATTCATCTATGCATTTGTAAAAAACCTATGATTCATTCCATTGTATTGGTGAGTAGTATTGCATTCTATAAATTTGAGATAACATTTATCATTACTTCTTTTGATGGAAATTTGGGTTGTTTCCAAAATCTTGCTGTTATGAATAAAGCTGCCAAGAATATTCCTGTAAAAATCTTTTTATAAGCATATATTTTTAGTTTCTTCAAGGTAAACACCTAGAAATGAAATAGCTGGATCATAAGGTATGCTTGTGTTTAACTAAGAAACTGACAAATAGCTCCCCACAGCAGCTGTACCATTTTATACCCCTACTAGCAGAATATAAGAGAATTCCAGCAGACCTGCATTTGGTGTGACTTTGCAGTCTTTTGCATTTTAGCAATTCTAGTACAAAGATGAATCATTGTGGTTTTAAGTTGCAATTCTTTGATGATAATCCATGTTGAGCATCTTTGCACACAAACGTTTTCTTTCACCTTTCACCTAATCTCATATTCACCTTTAAAATATTGTCTCCCTTTAGATCTAGAAAACATTTTGTTTACAAATTGACCACATGATAGAATTTCAGACTGACTTGTATTTGCTCTTTTAGACTTTGCTTACCTTTTCACAGTCATTCCTAACAGAGAATTTTGGTTTTGAGTATCCTAGTATGAGCTGCTGGATATGGTAACAATATTTTATCATTAAAAATAATGCCCAGTTCTTTCTCTGATGGTATTTAAATTTGCCATCCCAGGCTCTTGTAGTCAAATATATTGATAATGTCCCATGTGTGTTCTCTGACACTTGGGTGTAATTGTGGTGAACTTTGAATTCCCATCTTAAGGTCAGTTATTAACTATTGATGGATTCTCCTTTTCTCCACTTAATGCTAAAGTATTCATACTAACCAAGACGAATGGGAGCGGCTAAGGAGTTTTTCAATGCCATTGCTGTGTAAGCTGTCTTTTCCTTCCCTCATGTGAGAAACTCAAAGCACTTTTGTAGAGAAGATCATTTATTCAAGGTAAAGGGAAAAAAAAAAAAAAAGAAAGTGCCTATATCCATTCTCTAAACCTTAGTTTTCTAAGCCCCCTACACTTTTTCCTGGAACAGAGTTTTCTTGTCATTATAGACAAGAATATGGCATCTTTGACAACAACCTTAGCTGACCCACTTTGGAGCAAAGTGGGATCTGGATGTAAGAAGGATGGCCAGGACCTCAATATCCTGGGCAAGTTGCCCTGACAAGCAACGGCACCGTGTTTTGGATTTCCCAGGAGGCAGAAGAGTGCCCTCTGAGATTTATAAACACATCTATAATAAATGGGAGGCGGAAGTTTAAACTGTTATGGAGCCTCCTCTGCTGTGCCGCCGAGGTCTCATGTGATTTAGAGAGGTGACATTTACTGTGTGCAGACCTATTATTCAGAGTGACTGTTTGTGTATAGACAATATTTTAAAATGGCTTGCTGTAGATGAAAAATTCTTATTAAGTCAGAAAAACAGTTTAAGCAGGTAACACTCTCTCAGTTTAGTCTGCTATAAGTCTTACTGTCTTGCCACATGGAAAGTGCTTGGGTTGGGAGGTACTGACACCTTGCAGGAGTTGGCTAAAATACTATCTTCAGAGCAAACAGGACCCTAGGCTTCAGCTGAAACCACAAGACTGACTGTACATCTGAGGTTAAACCGGTAGGAATTTCTACAGGTTTTATCCCTTCAATGAAGAGTTTTCTTTTAGGGCTGGTGCAATAGGATGGCCTGATCTATAGAGGAGGGTAGGAAATGCGCTGGTAATCCAGAAGCATGGCAAAGAGTTTCTTCACTAAATCGTCTTGTCATCTCATAATGTCCCTAAACCTCGCTGAGTCTGAGATTCCCTACTCTGTCAAATTTAGGAACTGGATGAGGTGACTTCTAAAACTCCTGTAAGGCATGTCTATTTTGTGTTGCCTACTGTTAGAGAAGGGAGTCTCTTAGCCCCTAGTGGTGTATAGCATTTTCTGGTCACCAAGGAAATTTTGTATCACCACTTTGTCACCTTTAAATACCATGATGGTCCTTGGTAGCAGGCAGAGCAATGGTTGCTGTGTCATTTCTTCAGGTGGCAAAACTGAAGCTCAGAGAGGTTGGGTGCCATGTCCAAGATCCCATGGCCAGAAGGAACCTACACCCCTCATTTTGCCCTTACTATAAGACTCTACTCATCACATTTCTTATATCTCTGCCTGCTCTAAAAGCTTTGGAAATGCTTACAGTTCACCAGGAAAGGAGAACTGCTGTAATATAGATATGAACAGAGGGCAGTAAGAAGACAGGCATAGTAGTCTCTGCCCTCGGGAGGCCTAGACCCTTCTAGAGGCGATAGAACACCTCTGCCTAACCAAACTTCACCTATTTTTAATGCCTCCTTCTCCTGGATGCCTGCCTTGCCTACCGTTAATTGAACTCCATTTCAAGATGGATACAATAGAAATGCTCTTTCCTCCTCCTTTTACTTTAGCATATGGGTATATTACTTTTTCCAATTTATTAGTAAGCTTGGTGTGAGCAAGACTTGTGAATTCTATTAGTAATTACATATACTCATTCACAGGGAGAAATCAACTAATAATCTGAGTTGTCATTCAACACCTATACCCCTTGGATAAGTACCAAGTACCAAGACAGACATAAGCATAGTACCAAGACAGACATGACACTGCTCTGCTTCTTGTACCTATAAATTAACTTGGAGCTGTGACATCAAGCCTTTTATTCACTGCCTTTTCACTTCCATTATTTTTCATCATAGTAGTACAATAGGAACTTGAATGTCCTACTTTATATAAAATAGATGACTAATAATAAACTACTGTATGGCACAAGGAACTCTACTCAATACTCCATAATGACACACACACACACACACACACATATATATATATATATATATATATATATCTCCACTCTTTTTTAGATATATCTACATATATATATGGAGAAGACAATGGCAACCCACTCCAGTACTCTTACCTGGAAAATCTCATGGGCGGAGGAGCCTGGTGGGCTGCAGTCCATGGGGTCGCACAGAGTCGGACACGACTGAGGTGACTTAGCAGCAGCAGCAGATGTATATGTATATATATGTGTATATATTGACTATTTTGCTATACAGCGGAAACTAACACAACACTGTAAATGAACTATGTTGTTGCTGTTTAGTCACAATATCATGTCCAATTCTTTTGTGACCCCATGGAACTGTAGCCTGCCAGGCTCTTCTGTCCATGGAATTCTCCAGGCAAGAATACTGGAGTGGGTGGTCATCCCCTTCTCCAGGGGATTTTCCAGACCCAGGGATTGAACTCAGGTCTCCTTCACTGCAGTCAGATTCTTTACCATCTGAGCCATATACTCCAATAAAATTAATTTTAAAAAGAACTCGAGTGCTTTCTTGTTTTTATGTCTCTCAATTAGAATGTAAACTCCATGAAGACAGAACTTACCTGACTTGTTCATTGCTCTATCTGCATATCAAGAACAATGCACATTGGAGGTGCTCAATGACTATCCTTAGAAGAATGACAAGCATGTGCATTTCAGGCCATGTGACCTCCAATTTGTGTCTGTCCTTATTCCCTGTATTTTTCATATCAATCGAGTACTTCATAGTCTGGAAATTTAAGCATCATTAAGTTATGGCACTTGCTTCTTAGAGTTGTTTTGTGTTAAATGGCAAAAAAGAGAGTAATCCTTAGGGTGCTTCTATGCATATCCATGATCATTATTTAGGTGAAAAATACAAATGATATATTTGATTTTAGACAAATCTTTTGTTTCTCTCTTCAAAACCCACTAATGAAGGATTTCCTGAAGAGTTATTTCCCTCAAAGGAATAGGATTTTCTCTGCTAGTTATAGAATTGAACTCTGTAACATCAAAATTAATATGTTAGCTGATTAATAATAAAAGCATAACATAGAACGTGGGTGATAAAGCCCATGAATCTTTTCCAGGCATGAATCTTTGCTTTTGCTGGGTAGTTTTGCAACCTGGGGCAAGAGATTTTCTCTCTTCAAGCCTCAGTTTCTTCATATGCAAAGTATTCTACTACAGTAACCGTATCTCTATCATAGGGTTATTGTGAAGA
This sequence comes from Cervus elaphus, assembly GCF_910594005.1. Lineage (NCBI taxonomy): Eukaryota > Metazoa > Chordata > Mammalia > Artiodactyla > Cervidae > Cervus > Cervus elaphus. Next base: position 40,277,791 of record NC_057825.1, on the reverse strand, counting down.
TTAACTGAGATAGTCCTTTTATTTACTGACACAGACAGAACTCAGTAAGTGTTAGACTTTACTTTTACTACACAGTGTTAGAAAAGCATAGCACACAATTTAAATGCAAATAGTAATTATACTATAGTGCTCTGCATTTTTATTTTATTCTCTTAGAATGCCTGATTGCTCATGCTAATTTAGCAGTAACGATGTTCAAAACATATGTTTGTTTTTCTAAGAATTAACAATAGACAGACAAGATTATTTGTTGACTTTGGTCTGTTTGGATCATTGTAATAAGGTGCTCCATATGTAGAAAGTACTATGAATTTCTACAGCAGATTAAAAATATAATTTTCGCAAGAGTCATGGTAAATCTCTTTTCCACAGACACCTTTTAATAAAAAACATAAATTATAAACCTACTGTTATGCAAACAATATTGGCACAACAAGAAAATGATTAAGATGCAGACAGGGTAGGTCAAAAAGACTATAAAAGAAAGAAGGCACATTGTTTGATGTATATTAAAACAATTGGTCAAAGTTTAGGTAGCATTTTAATTTGTGGTGTCCACATACTTATGACCCACTCAAGCAGTACCAAAAGCAAGTAGAATTTTGCTTTTCTGAAAGTGAGAGTTCAATAGAAACCATCAGAGCATGTTAAATCACTCTACTGCTACTATTTTATAAGAAGTGGTTCAAAATAAAGAGAAGAGCAGCTCTGGTTTTAATTTATGGAATAAAGTGACAGCGTTTTCTTCCATTTTTAGCTTGATGTTTCTCAGATGCGGAACACCTTTTGTGATTCTTTGATTTCTCTCTCTGGCTACCCTATGCTACTTCTCATTTTTTGAGTCACTATGATCCTGTGAATAGCAATTTTCATTGCAAAGTTGAAAAATTATTAAAAGAGAATTCCATTAGTGCAAACTTCCCAAATGTCTGTTTGGGTGTTTGGAACTGGTTATAAACTCAAGTGGAACACCCCATTTGGCAGCAACATGATGAGGTCTTGTCTTCACTTAGTGGTGTGAAACAGCACCCATGTAACTTTTGCTTCCTGATGCCTCACTCGTTCCTGAGAACAAATGGAGTTATCTTGAATACAGTCATGTAAAACACGATGAACTGCATTTCATCCTTGGTCTTGCCACCATTTGTATAAAGGTGCATTTTCTGCAATGTTCTCTGTGTCATAATTTGGGGAAACCTTAGAGGGTGTCTCATAACTTCTCCAACACAAATACGATAAATTATTACTGGTCACTATTTGTCACCAGGCACAGCTTCCATCTTCTTCTTTCTCAGCAACCCAAACTTGAATCTGTAGGATTGAATGGTGAGCAAGTTTAAATGCCATACTGTTTAGATCTGATCCTTACCTCTGGGTGTCTGTGGTGGCTCAGATGGTAAAGAATCTGCCTGCAGTGCTGGAGACCCGGGTTTGATCCCTGGGTCAGGAAGACCCCCTGGAGGCAGGAATGGCAATCCATTCTAGTATTCTTGCCTGGAGAATCCCATGGACCGAGGAGCCTGGTGGGCTGCAGTACATAAGGTCACAAAGAGTAGGACATGACTGAAGTGACTTAGCATGCATGCACTCTGTCATATTAATATAGAAAACTTTATTTTACTAATCTACTGATAAATTTCACATTTTTGTTATTATAAACAAAGGTTTATTTTGTATAGGTCATACATCTCTGAACACTGGAGAGTCATTTCACTTGAATAATGCTGGAATTGAAATCACTTGGGCAGAGGGCCTGTGTGGTTGTCAGGTTCAATGCACATTGCCCACATGAAAGTTTGTGCAATACATATATACTTCCACCACATACAGGACTGCATATAGGACAGGACTGCATACATCTGTCTATTATCGTCCCCCTTATTCACCTGGGAAAGTCTTTATTTCTTAAAAATAGATAAACAAAATCTTCAACTAAGGGCTGGGTTAACTTGAGGGAATTTCCTGGATACCAAAAAGTAGAGAGAAAGAAAGAAAAAAAAAAAGACTACCAGCAGTGTTCTTTAAAGGGAAGCATTGATATTTCAAGACTGTAAAGCAAAAATTCAAGGGCTATAGTTAGGCTCCAAATTAGGAGAAATCGTCCAAAAAGGAGCAGAGATCAACTTATGTGCCAAACAAGGGGAAAAAAGGGACTTTCCAATTAAACATCCAAGACAAATCTTGAGAGGAGAGGAGAACGATGAGATCCCAAATTCCAAACATGACAAAAAATACATGAGCCAGGGAAAAAGATTCTCTATGATTGGTTAAGATATGTGAGGTGGGAAAACCTAGGAGGCCAACTGCACCAGATAGAATGGGCACAAAGAAACAGGAATGTACACCTAATCCTGCCTTCTGGCAGCTTTAACCAGAAGACCAACTTCAGATGTGGAAGGACATTTAACCATGAATTATGCAAAGGAGAGTGGGTTTACAAGTAAAAGGCAATTGGCAAGGCTTGTAAGGCAAATCTACAGATGTGTCACTGAGGCAATCGATTGATTCAATTAATAAGAAAACAAAGCCAAATCGGGTTATATCTACATTCTATAGCCTCACAACAAGTCCAAATTTGTAATCAGTTCCCAGTTTACCTGCACCAGCCTGTCTTTCTAAGATGATGAAAGGATTAAGTCTGTTTCATATCATAGTTTTAAGAGTCATGAGAGTGTGACTGTTTGTTACGCTGGTCCACCATGGGCTGGATAGGACTGGGAGAATATTCTAAAGCAAAAAATAAGTGGAATCTTCCCTTCCAGAAAATCCTCTGTCAAGAACACTATGATTTAAATGCTAGAATAACAGCTTTAGCATCTCAGGGAAGCGCCCCCAGTTTAAGGCCTTTTTCCAAATCAAGAATGTGCTAATTTGTATAGGATCGAAGATCAAGAAGCTCTTCCTTTTAATTTGACTTTAACAGCCCAGAACTTAAATTTGCAGGACTCCTGACTATCAAAAGATGCTAGTTTATTTAGTTCATTTTTTAGAGTGTTTGTGTTGATTTCTATACCCAGTGATATTGAGAAAACAGGTAGTAAACCATTCATTATGTTGGATCAGGCAATTGACCATAGACACTCTAGTGGTAAAGAGCCTGCCTACCAGTGGAGCAGATTTAAGAGAGGTGGGTTCAATCCCTGGGTCGGGAAGATCCCCTGGAGGAGGGCATGGCAACCCACTCCAGTTTTCTTGCCTGGAGAATCCCTTGGACTGATGAGCCTGGCGAGGTACAGTCCATAGGGTCACAAAGAGTCAGACATGACTGAAACAGCATAGCACGCACACATGCGGGGTGTAGTCAGGTCACTTAGTATACACAGGTGGTGACAAGCTAGAGTTGCCCTGTCCTGATCACTAGTGCAGGGCCTTTTTTCTCTATCCATAGATAAACAAACCTTAAATGTCCTGTTCAGAGAATATGACATTCTGGAAAATTCGAATTTTCACTTAAACTTCCAAGGCATATGCTTTTGATCCTTATGGTTGAGAATCTTTTCTAAAGTGTAGTTTCTAATGGGTCGATCAAAGTCTTTCTTCAGAAAGTCAAACTTCAGGTAAAATAAAGGAAAACAAGAAAGAGGGGAAGGAAAGAAAAGGGAAGAAGGAAGGAAGGAAAGAAATTAAAAAGAAATTCTTGGGTTTCAAGTGTCAGTTTGAGTTTAAAAAAGCTCTAATTTATTTAATCAATATTTGTATCCACTGAGACATATAAAATTGTATTAATCAACTTTCTTGTCCTTGTTTCTATCTCCATCTCCTTCTCCAAAAACATTATGAGAGTTTCCCATTTTATGCCTCCCGAGGCAGACACTCAGGCCTAGGTGGTGCACAAGTCATGTGACTCCCGAAGCCGCTAGAATCTTCTGGAAGGAGACTCACCAATCTCCCTGTAGGCTCCGCGGGAACCTGTGGGCTGTGGACAGGACTCCAGGGCGAGTTCTTTCTTTGTGCTTTCTTTCCTGCCCATCTAAGTGATTTCTGACTACTTTGGCACGTTGCTAGTTAAAATTCATTCTTTTAAAGCCGAGTATCCACTTAGCTCCTCTCCTCTGAACTTTCGTCATTCATTATTAACAATGAAAGCCAAAGTGCATGAAACAAGTTCAGCCCTATCTGTTTCTGGCATGAAAGTGATGTCTTGGCATATTAGTGGGACACGGCTCTATCTTACATTAAATGATGCCTGTGCCCACAACAAAGGCGCCGTCTCTCAGCGCCTAATAGGATCACCTACTTCAAATGTGAAACTTCCTTCTTTGAAATATTTGTTGAGATTTCATAAACCTGTGAAGATTCTCAAACTCAAACAAAACCTTCTAGGCTTCAGTGCAAGCCCCGACTCTAAAGAGCTTTCTGTTCTATAAACCGGTTATTGGATCTGGGTCTTGAGCCTGGGCAGATGGGGGAAAAGTGGGGGCTTCAGGGGGCGAAGAGCTGGCTTTCCACTTTCTCTTTTTGATACAAAAATAAAAGTCATCTGGCTTTGACTGCGGAAAATGAATCATATTAAACATTTTAAAAGCACTATTCTTTTTGCGAGACCTAATTTCAGACCGATTAACACTTTAATATGAAACAGAAGCACATCATTTCATTAGGAGACAAAATAAGGCCTCTTAACTACCATATGTTGTCTCCTCTTTTGAAAAAAAAAATCTTTTGAAACCTTTGATTGTAGATTGAGCTATAAGAGGGAAGGTAAATTTAGCACCAACACCCACCCTAAGTGAGCAGATTCTACACTGAAGAGCCACACAGTCATAGATTTCTTTTGGGGTGGTGCTCATTATTCATTCTATTCAGTGGTAGAGGACCTGGCCATTGCCCTAGAAAGCTGGCGGGGAAATATTCTTTTATGAATATAGAAATCAAAAGGATCTTTCCGTATGTTCTTCTTAAGAATGTCTATGCTGACACAAAGAGCAAAGAGACACTTTGTACCACTGATTTCACAGATTACTTATTTATTAAATAGATGAAACAAAATTATAGCTGTCCCTTTTCAATATTTAAATTTTTTTAATGATAATGCCTTTAAAATGCACAGAACATGAATGCAGGAGCTGGTGTGATAGGAGAGAGCCTTATTGCACATAATTAACAGACACATAATGTCTGGTAACTAGTAATTTCCTTCTAGCTGAGTAAGGAAATAATTTAATCATGTTGATCAAATGAATCCCAGGAGCCCAGTGTAACATTATGCCTTAAAAAAAAAATCTGCATTAACTGATAAAAGACTACTTGGTTTAAAAAAATAACATTGTTTCCAACCTTATTTAGGTACCCTTAATAGTATTTAAAATGCAAGCCTGATTTTAGTAATTGGCTCAATCTGACATCTCAGGAACAATATTTTCCAACTCTGGCAAAGGCTATAAGTACTAGTACAGTACACTTTTTTAGAACTGACTAAAATACGTAGATTTCCTTCACCAATGCAAATGGCTCCCCCATCTTTATTTAGAGAAGTGTGTAGGAGCTATAGGAGGGGGTGCTTTGCAGTGAAGTGGTGAGACCACACATTCTTTTTCTATCTTTTTTTTTAAAGAACCTCTTTCCTAGAATGCCATTCTATATTCAACAACTAAATATAAACACTCATTGCTCATGTGTAAATTTCATGCAATGTTGAAAACAGTCCAGGAAGAGGTTTTTTACTCCAAATCATTCTCCCAAGCATATTTCTCTTTAGTAGGGCATATCCTACTCTTCATAGACTGGTGTTGCCTTTTGAAATCTTTTGTGGTCTTCCCCATTGTCCTTCTGAACTACTTAGCAAAGGCAGCGAGCCACTTTCCTGCTATCTGAAGTCAGCTCTTGGTAATGAGGTGATATAATTTAACACTTACCATAATACATTTTATCCATCTATTGTTTGCTAAATAATTCCTGCAATAACACTTTTATTCTTTCCATAATTCTTCAGGGCAATGCTGCAAGAATAATATTTTTACTGCAGTGATTGATGACAGGTCCTAGTGCTATATAGCCCCCATGAACGGAGGTTATTGATAAGCATCAGGAAGATTGAAGGGAGTAGAGGGGGCAGGGAAGCGTCCTGAGGTCTGTGCTGCGTGGAAAGAACGTCAGGGATCAGAGGGTTAATACCATTTTATGAGGTTGTAAAAATCTACCCCAAGATTCTTGTGTTAGCAATATTCTTTGTGTAAGATGTATGTTATTAAAACAAGTAGCAGCATCTGAATTAAAGTGACAGTATGATGGATGACGACTGAAGGGGAATCGGAGCTGTTTGCAGCATTTGGGGCTAGATGTGGGAATTCTGCCTCAGAGGCAAGGAGCTTGGCAGACACATTGATTCCGGGCTGACGCATGTTCATAAATATGCCCCCAGAGAGGTGTGGCCTAGCAGAATTTACAAAATTATGTTCATGAATTATTTAACATTTATTTATGGATGCTATATTTAAACAGTATTTGCCAAGGCGAATGGACCATAGCTTACATAGTGATCTTTAGATAATGCAAATTCTGCACAAGGCCGAGGTAGTGGGTGGATGCCCAGTGATGCTCAGCCTACCAAAACTATATTAGAGGAGATGAGTCCACCAGTGATGGAGCTGCCCTCCTGAGACTCGAGGGGTTTCCTTGATGTAGCTGAGGTCCAGAAAGATCTTGAACAAGGGGAGGTCGAGGAGGATTTTTCCTCTTCAGGAATGCAATTACATCAAAGTACATGATTATGTTAGTGCTGATTCAAATTTTAACGCAATAATGAGTTTTTCTATTTATAGCAATGCTGTTAGGAATTGAGAATGCCACACTAGCTTTAGACTGGAAAGAATGGAAGGAATTAGAAATTACTGTAACCTATACACCTCTCTAATCCTATTTAGGGCCATGTTCAAATGTATGAAGAAGTGAAAGTTGTCACTGGTGAACTGATCATTCCAGCAGCATATAATTTGGGATGGAGGACATGGCGGAGATTCTATTGCTCACCAACAATTCTGTTTGTCCCCACCATTTCATTTTCCATCCTCTTTGCTCTCATGTAGGACCTTATAGTTCTTGGCAAGAAATGGAAGTGGCCTGTGTCACTTCTGTAGTCGAGACTGTACAGCTTTTCTGTTATCTCTCCTGTCATGGAAAATGAAGAGATCACATATTTCAGAAAGTTCAGATCCAATATAGCAGAGTCTCCAATAGCCTAGTCCCTACTTGTCTGCTTGGGGCTAAACCCATCAATCTGTTTGAGATGGTAGCACGGTTGAGAAATTATGGTTGGGTTAGGTTAAGCCTGGAGAAGGCAATGGCACCCCACTCCAGTACTCTTGCCTAGAAAATCCCATGGACGGAGGAGCCTGGTAGGCTGCAGTCCATGGGGTCGCGAAGAGTCAGAAATGACTGAGCAACTTCACTTTCACTTTTCACTTTCATGCATTGGAGAAGGAAATGGCAACCCACTCCAGTATTCTTGCCTGGAGAATCCCAGGGACGGGGGAGCCTGGTGGGCTGCCGTCTATGGGGTCACACAGAGTCAGACACGACTGAAGCGGCGCAGCAGCAGCAGCAGCTAGGTTAAGCCATTGAGATACAGAAATTGCTTGTTTCTGCAATGTAACAAAGACAGTCTTGACTAATGTGCTCAGCTGAGGCTACTTGGTAAGCCACCTTAACCTTTGAAAGAAGATGCTTGTGTCAAAATGTAAATCAGAACACTATTCACTTTCAAAAAGTCTTACCATGAGAAAAGGTCAACAAAACCAAACAGCATGCTTGCTGATGTAGTTGATTTGCTTTCTGACCCAAGTTCCTTAATTAACCACACCTGATAAGGAATAGTTAACAGGATGCTCTGAGCAGCACTGTGTGGACAATGGTACATACCTTCAAATAGTATTTTATTGTTTTCAGTGGACGAGTGACATGACTTAATGCTACTCTTGCCTCTCATTATGCCTAAACCTTTCCATGAAGGCTAAGGGATAGTCACAGAGAGAAAGAAAAGTGCAATCTTAAATGGACAAGATAATTTTTTCAGGAGACTGCCTTTATGGTTTTGCCTTCCTGCTGATTTGAAACCCACATCTTATCCAAAAAGAAACAGACCTAGTCTTTTTCATTTTCATTCCTCCTCTAGGATCAACAGTATTTTCCTCCTCTGGCAAAATCACTGTAAATATAATAATAACCTGATCAGTGGCAATATCAGGGTATCCTAGGCTACGCAAATCCAGGAAGCTAGCAATATGAACAAAAGATAAAGCAAAGATCTGATTTTATTAGTTCCAGAAAAGACTCAGTGACAATCAAGAGAGGCAAGGCAGGAGGATTGAGTTCTACTTTCCAAAGAGGGGAAGAGAAAAATACCATACACACACACACACACACACACACACACACACACACACATACACACTCTCATATACAAAAGACTGAACAAAATCAAACTCATCAGCCAATATAAAGGCTAGAAAATGAACACATATTTCTGTAAAAGTAGAACTACAACTGCAGTATCACTGGTATATTCTTTGTCGCATTTAAGCAAATATAAAAGCTGAGGTTGTGAACAAATTGATTTTACATGGTCTATATGTAGATTTTGAATTTGATATCTTATTATAATCTGTCTTTGTCTGATTTAAATTGCCTAGGGTAGGTGGCGCTAGTGGTAAAGAACCCACCCGCCAGTGCAGGAGAAGTACAAGATGTAGGCTGGATGATCCCTAAGTTGGGAAGGTCCCTTGGAGTAGGTAATGACTATCTGCCCAGTAGATCAGATTTAAGCTAGCTCTGCAGTCAACTAGACAAAACTAGAATTAATCACTATACGAGTTTGCACAAAGTTTGCACAAAATAAGGAGAAAAATATTAACATTCATTTGACACTATTTTTATTACTGCACCATACTGTTGTTCACATTCATATACTGCAGAATATAAAGATTTTTGTTTTCATATTTTTTGGATGTTTCACAAATCCTACCAGAGTTGGATATGTGTATGTATGTGTGTGTACACACATTGGGTGGTGGAGATAAAATTAAATTTCCTAGTCCATTAAAAAAATAGCCATGAAAATAATAAAAATAAAAGGACATTTTCACAATAAAGTGTAATGCTAGTCTTCCAAATGAATTGAGATTGGGACCAGTCTTAGGCCCCTGTGATTTCATAAAATGCCAAAGAATGTTTATGGCAAATAGATGGGGAAACAATGGAAACAGTGACAGGATTTATCTCTTTGGGCTCCAAAATCACTGCAGATGGTGACTGCAACCATGAAATTAAAAGATGCTAGCTCCTTGGAAGAAAAGCTATGACCAACCTAGACAGCATATTAAAAAGCAGAGACATTACTCTGCCAACAAAGGTCCGTCTAGTCAAAGATGTGGTTTTTCCAGTAGTCTTATATGGATGTGAGAGTTGGACTATAAAGAAAGCTGATCACCAAAGAATTGATGCTTTTAAACTGTGGTGTTGGAGAAGACTCTTGAGAGGCCCTTGGACTACAAGGGGATACAATCAGTCCATCCTAAAGGAAATCAGTACTGAATGTTCATTGGAAGGACTGATGCTGATGCTGAAGCTGAAACTCCAAAACTTTGGCCACCTGATGTGAAGAACCAATTCATTGGAAAAGACCCTGATACTGAGAAAGATTGAAGGTGGGAGGAGAAGAGAATGACAAAGGATGAGATGGTTGGATGGCATCACCAATGCAATGGACATGAGTTTGAGTAGGCTCTGGAAGTTGGTGATGGACAGGGAAGCCTGGTGTGCTGCAGTCCATGGGGTCACAAAGAGTCGGACATGACTGAGAGATTGAAGTGAACTGAATTGTTCATCCAGTGTTGAGCACACTCCAATATCCAGAGGGCAAAAGTAAGTACATATTAAAAATATTACAAAAAGCACATATTAAAAATCTAAAGAATTGAATTTTTAGTTAAGGCCTCAATGGAATCAGATAAACTTCCCATGTCAAGTTTATCTTTCTTTCTTCCCCTCAAGCAGGAGTGTGAGACCCTAACATAAACCTAAACTTTTCATCATCTTAAAGGATATGCTGTTCCTCTTAGACCATATTTTATACACTTTTTTAGCTGTGAGCAAAGATGGTTCACATTCCAGAGAAATGTCGTTTTGGCCTTATCAGTGTCCATCACATAAGTTGTTTAACTAGGTAGGATCAGGAGAATTAGGAGAGCCCTTTCTTAACACTACTCCTTTTGGGTTAAGGCAGATATTAATCATGTCTGACTTCTTACAAATGAAAAGGAAATAATCCCCTATGACATGTTATGCATTTTTTTTCTACCCTAAGGTGTTTCCCCTTAATTTTGGTGTTTATGTATTTGAAAGAGATGCTAGCATGGTTGATATTAGTTTGAAGAGGTCACATTTCTTCCCTAAACCAAATTCTAGTGAAAAAAAAAAAAAAAAACACAGCTGTCTGATAAGAATCCTGCCTTTCATCCCCTCTCACCGAAGTCTAATTATCCTTGAATGACAAGCTTCAGGTACATGCCCATGTGATGAACTCATTCTTTTTCATCTTTTTTTTTTCCCACTGTGGGTTCCAATCGTTTTCCTCTGGTAAGTTGTGCCTTTGGCAAAACTGTGAGGCAGATAGGAAACAGTCAGACCCAACTTTCTCAGACTTTGCCTTCAGAAAGTGAAACAAAAAGCTCATTCTGCAATTGAAGTGCTTCTGGTCAGCTCTTGAACTGCTCTGGTTTCCAGCCATCACTCACCTGAGACTTCTCTTCCCATCATTGTGCTGATAAAAATCTCATTACCTTCCTGAGATTAACATAGATTGACCTCTCGTGTACACATCCCTTCCAAAGGTTTGTCCTCAGAGTCATTCCACTGAAACAAGCTCAAGTCTTTCCTTCTATTGGACTCAATATTAACCCATCTTGCAGATTACACCAATCCCGTTAAAATCTAGCAATGCAATGATCTATTGGCATTGTTAAAACCACTCCAGAACTTAAAATAGCAATGTATTCCTTTCTTTTATGGTTCTGGGGGTTGATGAGGCCCATGAGCAATTCCAGCTTGGTGTCTTTCATGTGGTTGCCCCCAAATGATGACAAAGCTGTTATCACAGAGGGCTCAGCTGGGCTGAGCTATTTGTCCAAGACGATTCACCCCACAGCTGGCAACTGATACTGGCTGTCAGCTGGGAGTTCAGCTGGGGCTTGCAACCAGACCGCCAACATGTGGCTTCTCCGTGTGGTTTGGGCTCCACATAGCGTGGGGGCTTTGTTCTAAGACAGTATTCCAAGAGGCAGGAGACCAACTAGTGAAACAGCTGCAGGCCAGTTAAGGTCTCTTGTGTGGAAATGGTATGGTGTTACTTCCACCAGATTCAGTAGTTAAAGCAATCACATTGCAGAAGAGCATGAGTGACATGACCAAGTTTGGAAAATAGTTTTTCCAAAATGATATTAGACCTTAAAAACAATAAATAGCCTGTTAACTTTCCCTTGAGACAAAATCCTAGATAACCAGATTCAAATTCTGGCTTAACGTTTTCATAAGTTAGGGGGAAAAGAGCTCAACTCCTTCCACAAGAAATCTATAGTCTAGAAAAGAAGTTTCAGATATCTTCTCAAAGGACTTAATCTTTCTGATGTTAGTATTGTGCCATGCCTACACATTGCAGTGGTTAATACAGTAATCTTAGGAGATAGAATTCTAAATAATCAGGCCCAGCAGATGGAACATTAGTGGATTAATAGTTCAGTTGGCTGTGTGCATGCAGAGTGGCAGCAGAAAGGAAGAAGGCTGGATGGGGGCTTCAGCTGTGAAGAAACTAGCAAGAGGTCCATGTTTGAAATCTACAGGGCCTGGTGAAAAAAGATTTATTTCTTTTAAACTTCTCCAACCTTGACTATGCTCATTTATAACATAGAGACTATGCTCATTTATAACAAATATTTATAACATATTTCTAACAAAATAGAAAAATGTAAAGCTAAAGTTTTTATATCATTGAAAGTTGTCAAATATGAATGACAATTATATTCAATTATTATTTCATGTCTGGCTCTTTTACTGATGTGACAGTGATGTTGGAAGAGTAATGATGCTAAGACACAAATGATTCATTGATTATTATATATCTTTCATTAAATAAATTTCTTTCCTTCATCTCAGCAAAATCACCAACTATGTTACTGTGCTCAAGAATTTTACATAATTTATGAACTAATGCTAAATTTTACAACCTTTTGTGACTTGCAGCTTTACCTCAGTCTATTAATTTCAGTGTTGTATTCATTTCAGTTTTAGAAATGTTGCTCTGCTGTGGCAATAGCATCTTAAATTGCCAACGAAATTCTTACATTAACACTTAGATTTATAAATAAGGTCAGAATTTTGTATATCATGCTGGAATATTTAGCTGGATTTCTTATCATAAATTATTATAAATTATTTTAGCTTCTTCACACAGATTATTAATACATATTGTAATTTTCCTCACCTTTAAAAAAAGTACCTAGATTTACACACTAATAGAAGGAATTGGCATTATATTTTATGCATGGCACGTGTAGGAACATAAACATGCATACACATATTTAAGAAAATTGTGACTTATTTAATGCTGAAAAACATGCCTTCAACCATTATGCACAAAGTTTCCAAACGCTGCACTCTTTTTCCAAAACTATTAAGTTGAAGGAATTGGAAATTGGGAAATGAGGAAAAGTAAGAAAATGGACACTTGGAAATGATACACTGTTAGGTAAGAATCTACGGCATTCGTCCTGACTTAGAGGAAGGATTTGATATGTTCATTTGCTTCTCTTCACTAGATGCTTTAGTTGCTCAAATAGTTCTGTACTTGAAGCAGTGTCTCCTCTGAGGTCAGCATCAGTATTATTCACAAACCTTCCTGGCTTTTCAGATGCAAACTGCGTTTTGTTTTAAAGCCGCGAGGAACAGACATGGAGAAGTATTTTCCCTCTTGGGGTTTCAGTGGTGTTTGCAACAGTGGATTTGTAGCCTCAGCCTGGGCCAGTACTGGACATCAGATCCTGAGCAAAAGAATGCCCATGAGTTCCTCACCATATTTGTTACGGTGTGTATTCGTGATATGCTAGTCCTTCCTAAGTGTGGAGCTCAGAGTAGGTGATCTTTCCAGGGTCCAAGCATATTAGCTAGGAAGGTTTTGCTGTCCTGACATCTCATCACTCAGCTGCCTCATTGTTCATTCTCCAGATATTTCTCATGTCCTCCTCTCTGCAGTACACTGATTCCTTCTTCCCAGCCATTTCTTTTAAAAACTCTTTTTCTTCCTTATTTCTCCCACTCCCTTCCCTTTTCTTTCACTGCAACTTCTTTTTTTAAAATAAAGTTTTCTCAAGAAGTACATAGCACACTTTCTTTTTTTTTTGTCGTCCTCTTCTCCTTTATTTATTTTTTCAGTGGGTTTTCTCATACATTGATATGAATCAGCCATAGATTTACACGTATTCCCCATCCCGATCCCCCCTCCCACCTCCCTCTCCACCCGATTCCTCTGGGTCTTCCCAGTGCACCAGGCCCGAGCACTTGTCTCATGCATCCCACCTGGGCTGGTGATCTGTTTCACCATAGATAGTATACATGCTGTTCTTTCGAAACATCCCACCCTCACCTTCTCCCACAGAGTTCAAAAGTCTGTTCTGTACTTCTGTGTCTCTTTTTCTGTTTTGCATATAGGGTTGTCGTTACCATCTTTCTAAATTCCATATATATGTGTTAGTATGCTGTAAAGTTCTTTATCTTTCTGGCTTACTTCACTCTGTATAATGGGCTCCAGTTTCATCCATCTCATTAGGACTGATTCAAATGAATTCTTTTTAACGGCTGAGTAATATTCCATGGTGTATATGTACCAAAGCTTCCTTATCCATTCATCTGCTGATGGGCATCTAGGTTGCTTCCACGTCCTGGCTATTATAAACAGTGCTGGGATGAACATTGGGGTCATAGCACACTTTCTTAAAATGTTTGTGTTTTGAGGAGTGGGAGTGGGGAATGTATAAAAATCCAAAACAAAATATAGAAAAGTGAAATGATTCTGTCTTAACAGTCCTCCAGTACACATCCTTCTCAGAGGAAACCACTGCTAAGACCTTAGTTTTTGTATTTCTGGGTCATTTTCTGCACATTTAAAAAGTATTTTTTTAAACAAATGTAAACAATCAGGCACACACAGTTTTATAATTTATTCCTTTTCCATTCAGCAATAAATAATGAATCTCTTTCCAGGTCCAAACTTTTAATTTGTATATAGTATTTCATATTAAGGATGCAACATTTATTTATTTAACCCTTTCTGATAGTTGCAAATGTCAGTTTTCTCCAATTTGGGGTATTATTAAATATGCTGCAATAAATAAACTTGCACATTCATCTGTATGCACTTGCATATTACAGATGTATGTGTAGACTTGGAACTTGTGATTAAAAGAATATTTTAAAATTTAATAGGTTAGCAAACTATCTTTTCAGAATTCTTTTGTACTCCTACACCAATGTATGAAAAATGTTTTTCTCTTCAATTTTCCTAACACAAATTGTAGTCAAATCTCTTTTGAATTTTATTTTCCTTATTTTTACAGACTAAAAAAAATAAAAGAGAGACTCTTTTGTCCCAATGTATATTTTCCTGATTCTCTAATGAGATTTAGAATCTATTCTTGTTGTTGTTTAGTGGCTAAGTCTGTCTGTCTCTTTGATATCCCATGGACTGCAGCCTGCCAAGCTCCTCTGTCCGTGGGATTTCCCAGGCAAGAATATTGAAGTGGGATGTCATTTTCTTCTCTAGGGGATCTTCCAGATCCAGGGATCGAACCCATGTCTCCTGTACTGAGAGGCAGATTCTTTACCTCTTTAGCCAGCAGGGAAGATGGAGATAAGACTTGTCTACATATGCAATTTATTGTTGTTGTTTTTCAGTTTCTAAGTTCTGTCCAACTCTTTGTGATCCCATGGACTGCAGCACACCAGGCTTCCCTGTCCTTCACTATCTCTTGGAGTTTGCTCAAATTTGTGTCCATTGAGTCAGTGATGCTATCTAACCATCTCATCCTCTGCCACCCCTTTCTCCTTTTGCCTTCAATCTTTTCCAGTATCAGGGTCTTTTCCAGTGAGAAGGCTCTTCAACATTAGGTGGCCAAAGTATTGGAGCTTCAGCTTCGGCATCAGTCTTTCCAATGAGTATTCAGGGTTGATTTCCTTTAGGATTGACTAAGTTTGATTTTCTTGCAGAACCAAGGGACTCTTAAGAGTCTTCTCCAACACCACAATTTGAAAGCATCAATTCTTAGGTGCTAAACCTTCTTTATGGGCCAGCTCACATCAATACATATGCAATAAATAGCTCTATTCCTATGATTCATTTATTTATACTCTAAAAGGTCAGACAGTAAATAATCTGCCTGCAGTGTAAGAGACCCACGCTTGATCCCTAGGTTGAGAAGAGCTCCTGGAGAAGGAAATGTTTAACCCACTCCACTATTCTTGCCTGGAGAATTCCATGGACAGAGGAGCCTGGCAGGCTATAGTCTATGGGGTTGCAAAGAATCAGACAAGACTGCAGTGACTAACACTTTCACTTTCTTTCATTTTATGTTACTATCTATGCACAGATACATTTCTCACTCTATATGTTGCTTTTTCTTTATTTATAATGTGTATTTTTTATAGAAATTTTTACTTTGTACACAAACTTGTCAACTTTATTTTTTATGGCTTATAATCATTATTTTTTCTTAAAAAAGATATAATCTACCACAATAATAGAAAAAAATTCTCCTTTGTTTCTAGCAATTTTATTATTTTGTATCATGTTTACTAGAAATTTAATCCATCAAGAGTGTATTTTATATAATTATTAAACATTATAGTATTCCATATATTACAACTTAATTGTGTCAACGCTTTTCATTAAATCCTATGTCTCTTGATTTACAATGGCATTTTTAGAACATTAAATTGCCATGTTTATAAGTCTGAGATGCCTATTTAGTCCCACTGGTCTACTTGATTAATAAATATTGTTTTAATTAGTGCAATGTTATAAGTTATGCTAACATCCGAAAGTGTTCTCCCTTCCATTTTAATTTTTATTCCAAATTTTGATTATTCCTCCCCATTTGCTTTTCCAAATATCTTTTGGAATTGAGCTTTCACATTAACAAGTGTTTCCACTGGATTTTTTCATTGAAATTTCATTGAATTTATAGTAGTCTCTGTAACATTCTATGTTTATGGTATCACTCATTTTACAATGAAATGTGAGATATCAGGTCGGCTTTTGTGAGTTTAGTGAGATATAATTTTCTTTGTATTGTTATCAGACATTGTCAAATGTATTCTTATGTATATTACAGCTTTTGTTACTATTTTGAATTGAGTCTTAATTTTCCATGACATATTCTATTTAATTTTTATAAAAGAAAGTTTTGTTTGCTTATTTATATTTTATCCAGCCACATTTTGAACTATCTTATCAGATCCAATCATTTTTAGTTGACTTATCTTTAAATTTTTTCAAAAAATAATTTTCCAAGTTTTTAATGTAACATTTTCAAGCACGTGGCAGAGGTGAATTTTAGTCAACATCTATATACTCACCACATAGATTCTACCATTAACACTGTACTATATTTGCTTTTTCACATACTTTTAATCTATACATTTTTCCTACTTACGAATATAACTTGAATTTTGAAATATTTCTAAGTTCAGACATCAGTACATTTTCTCCTATAGGCTTCATCATTCATGGCTTTAACTAGAGTTCTATATTTATTGACATTTGTTGAAATTAAATTTGTATACAATGAAATATACAAATCTTCAGTGATTTGTGTATTTTGAGTTTGACAAATGCACAAACATGTTGACAGAAGCTTGTTACCTCCAAAGTTCTCTCATTCACCTTCCTAGGCACTCTCTGTTCTCATCTTCCCAGAGGTAACCACTATTTCGATAGTGACAGGGAAAGTGGAATGAGGTTGATTACTTTAGAAAGTAATGTTCATTATGAGATTTAAAGGAACGAGACATAGCCATTCAAAGATGCTAAGGAAAGGTGTAAGTGCAGAGGTCCTGAGATGAGACAGGAATAAGTTTGCTGTGTTGAAGGAAATGCTCAGTGTAATGGAATAGGTGGTATAGGACATAGCATGAGTTAGGGAGAAGAGTTAGACACCAGCTAGATCATGCAAAGCTTGATAGGCCACAATGAACTTTGGATTTTACTCTAAGAGTGATAAAAGGAATAGTAGGGGGAAAAAAAAAAAAGAATAGTAAGATTTTAAACAGAATGGTAAAATTGAGTTATATTAAAATAGATGATTTGGGATGCTATGTGCAGAGTAAGATTAACAACAAAGAGACTATTGAATAAGCCATTACAGGATTAGAAAAGACATGATAGTGGATTGCATTAGGGTTCAGTTCAGTTCAGTTCTGTCACTCAGTCGTGTCCGACTCTTTGCGAACCCATGAATCACAGTATGCCAGGTCTCCTTGTCCATCACCAACTCCCGGAGTTTACTCAAACTCATGTCCATCGAGTCGGTGATGCCATCCACCCATCTCATCCTCTGTCATCCCCTTCTCCTCCTGCCCCCAATCCCTCCCAGCATCAGGGTCTTTTCCAATGAGTCAACTCTTTGCATGAGGTGGCCAAAGTACTGGAGCTTCAGCTTCAGCATCAGTCCTTCCAATGAACACCCAGGACTGATCTCCTTTAGGAGGGACTGGTTGGATCTCCTTGCAGTCCAAGGGACTCTCAAGAGTCTTCTCCAACACCACAGTTCAAAAGCATCCATTTTTCGGCTCTCAGCTTTCCTCACAGTCCAACTCTCACATCCATACATGACCATGGGAAAAACCATAGCCTTGACTAGATGTACCTTTGTTGGCAAAGTGATGTCTCTGCTTTTTAATATGCTATCTAGGTTGGTCATAACTTTCCTTCCAAGGAGTAAGCGTATTTTAGTTTCATGGCCAAGTCTTTGAGGACAACTATAAGGCTCAAACATGACTCCTAAGACTTTGGCTTGAACAACTGAATCGATGCTACACTTGTGACTGAGATAGAGAAAGACTGAGGACAGAAGCACATTTGAAGAAGTAGGATGTGAGTATGTATGTTAAAAGATGAGTAGGAGGGAAAGAATAGACATATGTTTGGAAAGAGTCAAAGATGAGATCCCTACTAACATACAGCTGGAGGTGTCAAAGAGGCAGTTGGAAATATGAACCTGGAACTCAAGGAAGTGATCAAAGCTAAAGTTGAATGAATAGCTTAAAGATTAAGTCATAGAGTGAGATCAATTTGCACAGGGACTTAGTATAGATTAAGAGCTGGGGCCAAGACTGATCCTGGGGCAATGAACATACAGAAGAGGGCAGAGGAAAAGGAGCTTGAATTGGAAAGACCTGATAAAGGGAAATTAGGAGAAAGTAGAGTCAGATAAGACAAAAGGATACATGTCTCCAGAAGAAAGAAATGATCATATGTACTGACTACTTCTGAGATGTAGACTAGGATGAGAATTGGAAAGCTATCATTGTCTTTGGCCAATGGATGGAGCTGATAATCTTGACAGGGAGAAATTTAATCTGTGTTGGTGATTGAAAATAAACTCAAAGGATTTGTCCAGTGAATGGAAAATGAAGAAGCAAAAATAGCAAGTGGTTTTAGTTTATTTCAATGAAATACTCAGGGAAAAACCCATGAAGTTAGAAAATTTTTCACGATTCATACTTAAGTAACAGAAGATTGAGGTAACACAATCCATTATGTTTAATTAAGTGCTCAGACTCTGTACACTTTCCTCCCTTGGATTTTTCCAGGTTGATGGAGTAGATTAAGGATTTAAAGCAATCAAACAAATACAAATTTTGATCGCTTTGAGTTGGTGTGAAGGATATTCCTACGTCTCTCTGGGTCTACCAAAAGTACATTGTTTCTATTGTGAAATATTGCGCTGCTCATTAATTGTCTTATTTGGGAAGTCATTCATCACTGTTGAAACTTTCCCACCAGAAGTCTTGGACGTGATACAGGTCTTCACTTTGGTTCCATTAAGATTTTATTTTAATACATCTAACCTTCTGTCTGACAAAGGTGATTTCCCCCACCCTTGTTCTACTTTCAACTTTAGTGTAGTGCCAAAAATGAGGTTTTTCATGCACAGTCTTATTACTGGTAGCAATTGTGTCCTATCAAGTGACTTTTCTGGCAGTCAGCAGCAAGATTTAAAAAATAAATAAATAAATAAATTTTCTTTCCACTTAGAACACCCTGAGAGGCTTGACCTAATGTTTTCTGTCCTTTTTTTTTTTTTAACCAAAGATTTCAGTAAAATGGAATAGAAATACATGAACACTTTACAGTGCTCTCCTTTCTTTACAAAATAAAGACATGCTGAAAATAGTGTCTCCTACCTACTATCTCAATGATCTTAGTGTGTGACTGATACTCATGGAGTGAATCTTGTACTAATCTTCTTAGATATATTAATTTGTGTTTCCATCCAAACTCTTAATTCTGTTGAATAGAATTAAAATGGTAGAGGGAGCATAGCATTCATGTTTTCAAAGGCTAGAGGATCTTTGAAAGTCTTTTTTAGGAAAAAGACCCATTGTAAACTCTGAAAAATGAACAAAACCACACTTTTAAAGGAAGTTTTGATAAACTTTGTGAAAAAAGGACACAAAATAGACATTTTACAACCTCATAATTTTGTGAAGAGCAATTACCACTGAGGCCTTTCTTGGATTATCTGTAAAACTGTGTTTGCCCAAGAGAAACATGGAGACATGGCTTTTCAGAGAGGTCTTTAAAGGCACTTAATTGTAGAGAACAGCAGTTGTAGTGAGAAAATATTCTTAGAAGCTAGATAGAAAATTCTATTTGTCAAAAACTACCAATGTTATAACATTGTCATACCATAAATTTAAAAAAGCATGAATTCCTCTCAGATTTCAGTAGCTGTTACTTCTACAAAAGAATTTATGCTTTGAAGAGTAACTGGCATTTTGGGTCATTGGGCAAATTTTCAAGAATTCTAAGTCTAAAACTGACTTGAACCCTGAAATTCTTTTAAAAACCAGAATTCTGCCAGTACCACATTGAGAAAAAACTTGCCAGACTGAAGATCAGTATAAATAAATCAAGATTTGTATGTCAACAAGTTTAGTTGTGTTTAACTGAGTTAGCAGTCACCTCAGATGAATCAAAAGAACACATTCCAAAAATGTAATTCTGGGGAACTTGACAAATCTTTGTGCCATGTCCCAGACATGTCTGTTGGATACTTGGTAAAGTGAACCAGAAGGAATCATGTCTGAAATCTTCCTGACATGAATATAGTGGTAAGAAATGTAACTATGTGAAAACGTTTCCTTCTAATTCTGGGTCAACCTTAATACGTTACAAGGGTTGATGTCACCCTTTATCTAGGAAATAATAAAGTGGTTGTATCCACATCCCAGAGGAAGTCCAAAGGGAACTTTGAATTGCTTATAATGATTGTTTTCCATTGGCCTGAATGAATTAGCAGCCTCCTCGGGGAATGGTGTTCAGTCTGGGCCAAAAAGATAGAGAATTTTAAGCTTGTAGATGGAGACTGCGGCGTGAATTAAAGAAAGGATGTCAGCAGATACCAAGATCTGCTGGAGGAGAAAGTCTTAGTCTAAGATATTTAGGGGCTGATTATCCAAGCTCTTTATCTTCTAGTTTTTTTTTTTTTTCTTTCATGTAATAGGATATTTTATTAAGTTTCCACCATATGCCAGACTCTGTGTTGGTGCTAAATATGGATTTAACTCACTGGAATAGGTACAATAGATATTCTATGTTACAAATGAAAAAATTGAGACTAACAGATATTGAGAATCCTGTCCAGATAGCAAGTTGCAGAGCTTGGGATTTAGAACATAGGCATTGTAACTCTAACTCATGGATTAAAACAAAAACTAAAAATTATTTTCCTGTTTATTTGTATTTATTGACTTACTTTTATTGCAATATAGTGCGTGTACAAAATTATATAGGTTATAGGTGTATAATATAGTAATTCACAAGTCTTAGAGTTATATTCAATTTTTATTTATTGTAAAATATTGGCTATATTTCTGTGTTGTACAATATATCCTTGTAGCTTATTCATTTTATACACAACTGTTTGTACCTCTTAATCTTCTACTCCTATACTTCCCCTCTCCCTCCACACTCCTCACTGGTAACCACTATTTTGTTCTCTGTACCTATAATCTGTTTTTTTTTCTTTTTTTTTGCTATATTCACTCTTAACCATTAAGCTATGCCATCCCCTCTAACCTTAGGATTGGCCTGTGACTCAAAAAAAAAAAAAAAAAGAGACAAAGCTTAAATCAATGAAGAGGATGAAGAAATTGTCTCCATTGAACACTGGCTTTGCATTTCCAATGACACATTTTTTTTTCCTGCCTTCCATTATCAAAATGAATCAATTAGATATGCTCAGATTTTTAAAATTTGGAAAGCACCTGATTATTAGGGCAGTCTAGTGCAAACTATGTCATGATTGCTCTAGAAATTGCCATAGCATTTATGAAAAGTTGGATCACTAGATACTCACTAGCTATAATCTTTTTACTGCAAATTTGACAATTAGAAAAAAGTGTTAGAGATGAAGGCTTCTCACATAATCTTTATGCATGAGTGATTCCTGGAATAGACTCCAAGAAAGATAAAGGAAGATAATAGGATACAAGGGTATGAGAAATTTGAAAACCGTAATATGTGGAAATTGATGAGAGAGTGAAATGCCAGAATGTTCTATTCACACTTTAAGCCTCTGGGGAAAAATAATCAGTGGGGATCAACTTGTCCAAAGTTATCCAATTGTTGTTCTTACTGAGCAATCTGGTATTTGAGATTTTATTGTGTTTATCAAAACTCTAACACTGTACTTAGAATATTCTCAATCAGCTTTACTTCATTCTTTGGAATTGGGGAGCAATTCTACATTGTAGGATAAGTTACTCACAGACAATTCTTTCCTTTTATCAAATAGTCATTTATGAGGAATTTAGTTTTGATTAACTCAAGGGTATTAAACATTTTTCCACTAAGAACTGTTATGGCTGACACTAAAACTTTGCTGAATGACACACAAATCCTCCCTCCATTTACTTTTTCACTCTAGTGTTTGAAAAGCTGATAATACCCTGCTCGGTCTTTGGTTTGCTGTCAAAAATATTCTTCTGGCCAAAGATAGTAATAACTGTCATTTTACCAAAAGGCCATGATGCATTCTCATTCCCTTTTTTCCTCTGAGAATAAAAACTTAGACATTAAGGTAGAGCCACTTACCTGACAGAGTAAGGATCAGGGAAAGCATAATAATATAAAAAGAATTTTGCAAGCAGTTATGCTTACCACGATGCCACCAGCACTGTACAAGAAGAGTTTTGTATTATCTTCAAAATCTATGAGGAGTGACCACCATCACTTAGAAACTTTGTTGCTGTTATCCAGTCGCTAAGTCATGTCTGACTATTTGTACATCCCACCAGGCTCCTCTGTCAATATGATTTCCCAGGCAAGAATACTGGAGTGGGCTGCTGTTTGCTTCTCCAGGGGATCTTCCTGGGCCAGGGACTGAGCTCACGACTCCTGTATTGGCAAGATTCTTTACCACTGAGCCACCAGGAAAGCCCACTTAATATCTCAAATTCCAAGTCACCTAGAAACTTTTTAAAAGTTGTCCTATATTGTTTCTTGATGTTTGAAATAATAATAGACACGATTTCCTTTATCATACTGCCCTAGGAGTATGAAGATTTTTAATTTATCTTCTAAACCAGGACAGTAGTTTGAGTAAAATGTGCACTATGAATGATTACACAGGTTCAGATAAATGCTGTCACCTAATATTGGAGCATTTGCCCTCACCAGGCTGAGGTCCTACTGTGGTTTCGTGAAGAAGCGGACGTGACATAGAGGACTCCACGGGAGATGTGGAGAGTTCAGAGGATAAGCCCTCTATGTGGCAATTTTGCTGGGTGCCGCCCTGTGCGTCAACCCAGGAAATTTGCTTCATTTGCACATGAAGCAATTAAAGAAGATAGGAACTGAGAAGTTTTAAATATCAAAATATTTTGAAAAGCAATATTTCTTCCTTTTCCGGAGAACTTTAGGAGTATATTAAATAGCCATGATATTTTATTTCAGGTGTCTTCCTCGAGATGTCCAGATTTCAAATTCTAAGCTTTAGTTCAGTTTATCCAAACATGTTGGTTCTAAAAGTCCCACTGTTTCTTTTTCATGTACTCCCCCTCCTCAGTTGAGGACTCTATTACTTCTTTCCTGGGATTTTTGCCTCTCTAATATAGGAATGGAGAAGTCTACAATACAACAATTATCCATAAGCAAGATTACTAGTTGGCATATTCCCAAGCCATCCTCTCCCTCTTCTGTAGAATAAATGCTCTCTGCCCACAACAATGGGGACTTAGGTCACACTCATAGCTGACGCAACTTAGATCTGCTCAAGGATGATTTTCATCAAGAGGAATACTGACCCAAGCTGAACCAATCAGATTCTACTTTTTAGGAGCAGGGAGCCAGGGAGGATAGTTGGTCCTTGTTGATTGCTTGTACTGAATCAATGTGAAAAGAGATATAGTCTTTTTTGTTTTTGTCATATGGATAGGGAAATCAATATGGTGTGAGAACAAGAAGAATAAAACAGATCTTCCAAGAAAAACAGAAGTGAGGGGCCTCATGGAGAAAGATGCAGAAAATAACGGAAACTCCTGCTCTTTTGGCCAAAGGGTCTTCCCGATGACTCTCTTCTGTATGCCCCAATTTTATCATTTCCATAGTACTTATCAGCATTTGAAATGATCTTTTTAACTTACTTGGTGATGTGTGTATTTTTTATCTCCCCCTTTTAGAAGGCAAGGACTTTAGTGTGCTCTTTGCTGTCTCTCAAACAGCTGAAATAATGCGTGTATTGTAGCTGAAGCCACACTTAATATTTGCTGACCGAATGAATCCATTAATAAATACTTAAATTGATTTCTGTTTCTTGGCAGTTCAAGAAGTGAAGCCCATAGAATGTGTGATACAGTCAGAAGGGAAATCAGAGCATGGGGCATGGTTGAAACAACAGAGACATTGTAAGGAGTTCTTCACCAGGCTGAGGTCCTACTGTGGTTTCCTAAAGAAGAAGGGGAAGTGACAGAGAAGAAGATGCTCCACAGGAGATAATTGGAGAGTTCGGAGGATAAGCCCTCCATGTGGCAGTTTCGCTGGATGTCGCCCTGTGTGTCAACCCAATCAGCTGCCAGGGGAGCCTGAGAAAACAGAAGCTGGAGATAACAGAAGACTCGGTGCCTTTTCTAGCAAGTGCAAACTTTCACACCTGTCAGCAATCAATCAAGAGGTTTATGGGCCTGCACTATTGACACTCTAATTAAAAAATCATAAAGCAAGCACCCTTTCAGGCTGCAGAAAACCAAACTCCAGAACTTCGACAGCCACAGCTGTTAATCAGTTACTTCTACTGATCCACCAGCCAACACTGAGATGGGGCACTTCCTGAGTCCCAAACAGCCAACAAAGCAGTGGGAGAAAAGTGGGACTGGCACCAGAGAACTGCCTCCGCAGGTGGCCAGAAGCTTTCCAGTTAGGGCAGCGTCTCCATCTGGTGCTTGGGAAAATATTTTTGACACACCTAGTCGGCAGCTGTGTTTTTCCCCTGTTCCCATGTGGAACTGAAGGTCATTTACCATTGTTAAAGCAAATTTGTGTGCCCGATGCACAGTGAGGCCAAACAAACTGAAATATTAGAGTCTGGAGCAGAGAAAGGTTTATTGCAGGGTCATGCAAGAAGACGGGTGGCTCCTGCTTTAAAAAGCCCAGAGCTTCCCAAAGGGTTTCAGCAAAGCACTTTTCAAACTCAGGTGAAAGAGGGGGCTCACAGGATCTGTGATCAGCTTGTGCACAACTCTGACTGGCTAAGGGTGAGGTAGCAGAGTGGTGTCACAGGGGTTAACACTGTCAGTTTCTTAGGCTCCAGGAGACCTGGAGCTAGGTGCTGAAGGCCAAGTAGTTAACATCTTCCATTTGCTGGAGAGGGGGAGACTTTTTTACATCTGCAAAACAAAAACTCAGGAAATGTTCATCAAGTACTATTATAATGTAGATATGGAGGTGGGATTAGGCACCTTGAGTAGTTCAGTCACTCAATCTTGTCCGGCTTCTGCAACCTCATGAACTGCAGCACACCAGGCTTCCCAGTCTGTCACCAACTCCCGGAGCCTACTCAAATTCATGTCTGTTGAGTCAGTGATGCCATCCAACCATCTCATCCTCTGTCGTCCCCTTCTCCTCCTGCCTTCCATCTTTCCCAGCATCAGGGTCTTTTCCAATGAGTCAATTCTTTGCATCAGGTGGCCAAAGGATTGGAGTTTCAGCTTCAGCAGGATTAGTGATAGAGTATTCAAAGTTGGGGGAATAAATTACCAGTGGAGTTGTCTGGTCCACTGTAAGCACACAGCAACTGAGCAAAGTTGAAGTTTACCTCCATCCTGCCCTTCTGGTGATTCCCTTCTCCACTGTTGGCCGCAAGTAGCCCAGGCTGGTTCTCGGTGCTCCTCCTCCTCTGCAGCCCCACCATCCTCTCTCTCACTGTCCCCTCACTTCTTTCTAACTCCAAGGATCTTGGTCCAGCTGCTGGAAAGGACAGACCTCTCTCCCCTCCAGGCTCCACTCAAGTTTTTCTCCTCACTCTTCATGTAAGAGGGACCTTTCTCATTCATCAGGTCACCTACCACCTTGGGAGGCCTACTAAGACTGTGCTAGCCACCTCTGTATTTTGTTTGTAAAACACCCTCACAGCACTTTTGTCCCTTTATCCCTTGCAGCACTTTTCACAGTGACTAATGAGATGCTTAGACCTTTGTTTCCTTCTTTAATGTCTGTCCCTTTTGTCATGTTCTTAGCCCCACAAGAGCAAGTGCCATCTCTTATTCACCACTGAGCACACAGTAGCTAGAACAGGTTCTGGCCTACAGAAACTTAATTAATTAATTAATTACTAATGAATGATCATATAAACAAATGAATGAATGCCAATAAATCACATTTTCCATGATGGAACTGTGGCCTCCCAAGATGACATCAAGGATGAAAGATCCAAAAAGAACTGGTCCCTATTTTCTTTCCCTGGCACAACCTAACCCAGGTTATACAAGATAGAGTATGTTTCCTCTCTATCCCCTAAGGGGACTCTAACAGTGGGAATTTCAACAACTGTAGATAAGAGGACGAAGGTCATGTTTTGGCAGGCATTAATTTACACCACTTGGAAAGTACTGCTGAGTCCTGGTCCTGTTCAATAGCCCTGATTTTGAATACTGCCTCTCATATGCATTAGAGGAAGCTATTTTACCTTTATGAGCTTTGGTTTTCTCACCAATCCAGTAAGGATGAACTGAGCTACTGTATGCAAAAGTCCTTTGTGAATGACCAGGAAGGAATGATTATTTCATGATTTTCATGACAGTCACGGTAAGGCTGCCTGCAATAGAAGGTGACATGCGATGCCCTGTCTCCAAGCTGGGTCATTAGGTTCAAACAGTCTCCCATCTGCTTTCACCACCTGGCCAGAGTCGTCTCTACTTGTTCCCTCTCTGGGGGTCTCCCCTGTTTTTGTACTCCGAATCCATGCTTGCTTTGGATTATGGGCATTTGATCACTTGTAGGAGGATGCTTCAGAGGCTTCTGAGAGTATCACTTAAAGGATTAACCCCGCCACCCTCCACTGTTCTTATTTCTTGGGCGGTTTTTGGTTTTATTAGCAAATTAACAAAGACCCAATGAAATGTAATGGACTTCTACCTCCAAAGATATAGAGAGCCCTATTCATTGCCAATTCAATACAAATACGACCACAGAAAGAAACCAGCTTTTATGGGCACACAGTCCCAGCCTGGATCCCACTGGAGCTGGCACTTGTGAAAAAATAAATTTTGGGGAGTCACTGGGTTGCAATAGGCTTCCTGTTAAACACAGCAAAGAAACAGCTGATGTCTGAATTTACTAATTTCCTCTGGGGCAGTGAGAGGGTGATGTGTGCAGTTAACGAGGGAAACACTCAGGTGTGTGAATTAAGGTTTAGAAGCAAAGTATGGCTTGCAATAAGTGCATCCTATATTCGGTTGGAAACATTATTTAACCAGTGCTTCCCAAAGATGCTAGAAAGAAATCCCAGGCTTACCCGGGGCACTCTGATTTTTTCCTTCTCATTGGCATAATGTAACAAAAATACCTGTACCTTGCCTCTTTTTCAATTCTGGAATTTATAAGTAATGCCCAAGTGACCTTGTTCTCGTGTGTGGTGGAAATAAAACTGACGTTGTTATCTACATTAATATGAAACCCTGTATAATAGAGAGATTGTGTGATTTATCAAGCCACTGCTGTGATCACAGTGCAAATGCTCACATTCTCATCTCCCTAGCAGCAGATGTTTTGTTCGCTACACTGGACTATCTCTTCAAATTCTCATCATATGCCTTCCTCTGCTGGTCTAATTCTGAGGAATGCACACAGATTCACACAACACTCACATCCACTTTCCCATATACACAGAGGCACATACCCCTTGACCACTGAAAATTATCCCAAAGGTTCTATCTCCATCACCTATCCCATCTCATCCACTCATCTGTCCACCTATCCCCTAGCCACAGTCCATCCATCTAAGATTGCCAGATTTAACAAATAAAACTATAGGACATCCAGGGAAATTCAAATTTCAGATAAACAACAATTTTTTAATATGAGGAAGTCCCATGCAACATTTAGGGCATACTTATACTGAAATTCAAATTTCACTAGGTGTCCCATATCTAATACTTGGTATCATTCTATAAATAAGAATACAAGGCCCAGAGAGTTGAAGTAAATTGCTTGTATTTACTCAGTGACTGTACTGAAAATTTTAAAGAGAGAGTTTCCATGACTCTGCTTCAAGTTTCAATCACCCCTCTCAAGAATTTCAGTTTCTTTGATGGATACCCTAAGACTGCCATCTTCTATGGCATTCTCTTTGGTTACTTTGATAAATGATTCTGGACTTTATGAGTTTTGGGCAGGTTTTACTGATGACCTTCTCTTTGAAATAAGAAACCTCAGAAATGGATCTTTGCCAGGCAGAAATGACAAGTTCTAGGTTTGGAAGCAAGACGCTCTTGGGATACTCATTAAAAGAGATCTTTAGAGTTTTGGTGGCTTAGATGGTAAAGAATCTGCCTACAATGCAGGAGATGCAGGTTTGATCCCTGGGTTGAGAAGACCCCCTGGATAAGGGAATGGCTACCCACTCCAGTATTTTTGCCTAGAGAATTCCATGGGCAGAGGGGCCTCATAAGCAAGGCTCATGCTGCAATTCACGGGGTTGAAAAGAGTCAGACACTACTGAGTGACTAACACTTTCACTCAGAGTCTTAGCTTTGGCTGGGTTTCTTGGCTTTGTCAAGAGAATCTGGGTCTCTTGATGGGGACCAGCTCCCAGGGTTACTTTCAAACATTCTTCTCTCAGCAATACCACTCATGGAAGCTGAGGAGATCTATTGCTGACCTTGAGGTTTCTAGAAGCCTGGAGAGGGTCTTTGGGTGGCAGCTGTTCTTCAGAAGTCTTCTACTTTTCAGGAGAGATCTCTGACCTTGAAATGTCTTGATGGTATTCAGGCCTCCTCAAGGCCTGGGAAAGATGTCTGAGAGGCAGCTATGCCTTAGAACAGATCCCTTCCTCAGGAGTGCTCTCTGAATCTGAGGAACCTTCTTGCTTGTCTTTAGGACTTCCAAAGACTGGAAGGGCATCTTTTACATAAACAGTTTCTGAGTAAAGTCCTCTTTAATACTGGAATTCTCTGAGCCTGTGAAGATCTGGTGCTTGACTTTAGGTCTTGACAAAATTTGGAAGAGTGATTTGAAGGCAGAACCCACATAAGTGTAGCCCTCAAGGTCAGAGCTTTCTGGACTTGAGGCTTGCTGTACTATAAACCTCATGATAGACTAGAGGGGCCCATGGAAGGCAGTGTCTCCATAGAAATGCACCCATGACAGTGATGCTCTCTGGACCAGAGAAGGTGACTGGACTTCATTTCTCACTAAGGATGAAGCAGGACATCTAGTAGGTAGTGGCCCCACAGAAACACACCCCCCAATTATAACAAGTTTCTTCAGATACCTTTGGTCTTTAGACCTTTAGTCATCAGAGATATTTCAGCCTCACATGTGGCTGGGAAGAGTGTCTGGGAGATGACAGACAAGCATCTTCTCGATCGGTTGTTGTTCAGTCCCTAAATTGTGTTTGACTCTTTGCGACTCCATGGACTACAGCATGCCAGACTGCCCTGTCCTACACCACCTCCCAGAATTTGCTTAAATTCATGTCCATTGAGTCCGTGATGCCATCTGACCATCTCATCCTCTGCTGTCCCCTTCTTCTTTTGCCTTCAATCTTTCCCATCATCAGGGTCTTTTCCAATGAGTTGGCTCTTCTCATCAGGTGACCAAGATATTGGAGTTTCGGCTTCATCTGTGAGGCTGTCATGGCTAATGCCATGACAGGCAGCTTAGATTAGGAGTAGGCCTGGTTTCCCGGGGTAACATAATTATCAGGCCTCCTGGAGCCAGCCAATCAACATATGCCTAGCAAGAAAAAGGGAACCTATCAGGGGAAAGCTGAAAGCCCCACGTTGGGCCAACAAAAATTACCTTGCAACTGTGTAACCAATCTGCTTGTGCCAACTACCTACTGTGTAACCAATCCGCTTGCGCCAACTACCTGCTGCTTTTTTTGACCTAATAAATACCCGAGAGAACTAGGGCTTGGGGCCTTTTCGTCCTCACACCCTTGGTGAGGGCGGGAGGCCCTGGCTCGAGTCAGTAATAAATTCCCCTATTGCAAGTTGCATTGTTTCGAGGAGTCTTCTTTCCCGACCGGGAACTCGGACTACAGGCAGAACACATCATCACTCCTTCTAGTGAATGTTCAGAATTGATTTCCTTTAGGATTGTCCGATTTGATCTTGTTGGAGTCCATGGGACTCTCCAGAGTCTTCCCTAGCATTCTCTGAACCTGAGGAGATTTGTAGGACTTTAGGCTTTGGAAAAGATATTGGAAGAGCATCAGCACCACAGAAAGGCCTCTCTCAGTAGCAAGACCCACTGCTTGACATTAGGTCCCAAAAGGGGCTGGAATGAAGTCTGAGAGGCAACAGATCCACAGAACCGCCCCACCAACTTCAGGACCCCCTGGGTCTCAGGAAACCTGCTGCTCCACCATCGGCCTTATCAGGGGCCTCAGCCTGGCCCTGCTGTCTGGGAGGCCTTCCTCTTTTTACACACTGCCCTTGAAGCATAACATTCCGGCTTTGCTTTATGTCACACCGTTGGACACTTACAGCTCAGTCAAGGATATAAAAGTAGCTGAGGAGCCTATGTTTGTCGAGCCATGAAATAGGCCAGTTAAGCTGAGGCCCAGAGAGAGAGGCACTCTCTCTTCCCCGTCAAGTACCCAGAGGACAGAATGGATGGGTTATAGCCCTGCTGTGGCAGCTGCTGCTTCCTTCAGCACTGGATTCTCAAATCAGTTCTAGTCTGGATGGAGCCTTGACATTTTGCTCGGGATCCCGAGCTCTGCCCACATCAGGCCTATCACAGATGGAGCAGCCTTGTTCTCCTAGAGCAGAGCCCTGACATTAGTGTGTGTGTGACAAGTAATGCCCATAGGGTGCAAGTTATTTATGTTTGTTAACAAATTGCGTATGTATCTATTACAGTTAATTGACTCATCTAGAAGTTGACAGTGTAATGTCTTATGAAAGGAAATCCACGATAATAACAGAAGACTTACTTTGGTACTATGATATCCATCCTCTTTTAAGAGCTTCTACATGGAGTATGGTATTTTTTTTTTAATTTGTTTTATTCAAGTATAGTCGATTTATAATGTATTAATGACTGCTATACAACAAAGTGATTCAGTTACACACACACACACACACACACACACACATATATATATATATACTTTCTTTTTCATATTCTTTTCCAGTATGGCTTATCACTGGATATTGAATATAGTTCTCCTGTTCACAGTTCAATTGCTAAGTCATGTCTGATTCTTTGCCACCTCATGAACTGCAGCACATTAGGCTTCTCTATCCTCCACTATCTCCACTGTCCTCCACTAAGTTCATTTGTGTCGTATTTTAGAGTCCACATGTAAATACCACACGGTATTTCTAGTTCTCTTTCTGACTTACTTCACTTAGTATGATAATCTCTATGTCCATCCATGTGCTGTGTAAATGGCAATATTTCACATTTTTTATGACTAACACTCCATTGTATATATGAACTACATCTTCTTTATCCATTCACCGGTCAATGGACATTTAGCTTGTTCCCCTGACTTAGCTATTGTGAATAATGCTGCTATGAACATAGGGGTACATGTGTTTTTGAGTTTTGTCTGGATATATGCCCAGGAGTGGGATCCAGCAATCCCACTCCTGGGCATATATCCACTCCTGTCCAGTAGATTTCTGGACAATTCTACTTTTAGTTTTTAGTGCTTTCCATAGTGGCTGCATCAATTTACATTTCCACCATCAGCGTAGATGATTTCCTTTTTCTCCACACCCTCTACACGGAGCATTGCACTGAATTCTCAAAACAACCCGAGGGCAGATGTTTCCAGCCTTGGCACTGTTGACTGTTTTGTCCTAATAGTCTTTGGTTGTGAGGAGTTTTATACACTGCAGGATGTTTAGCAGCATTGCCAGTCTCTACCTCCAAGATCCCAATAATATCTCCCAGCCCCTACCCCAGCTTTGACAACTGAAACTGTCTCCAGACATTGCCAAATGTCCCTTCCAATACAAATGGCCTCACCTAAGAACCAGTGTTCTAGGAGGAAGGTACACTTGCTAGTCTCTTTTTATAAATAAGGAAACTTAGGCTTAAAGGATAAAGAATTTGCCCAGATTCAGGCAGATTTCACGGATAAAATGAGTCATTTATAAAGTCTGAGCTCTCGACCACCACTCTATATGTTAGAGAGTGATCACCTCTTTTAACATCTGTAGTCCTGCCAAGTTGCCCAAGATACCTCTGGCAGTTTCACAGTCTTTGGCTCCTCATGGATGAATACAAGATTTTGTGTTTCTGAAGCCCAGATCACTGGGAGACAATGTCAGTTCACACACCATCTATGTCTCCTTCAGAGAGGATGGGGACTCTGAAAACATCCTTACTGTTGTTTCTACCTGGGATCTGGGGGAAGCCTAACTTCCTCACACCCAGAGAACATTTTGTACAACCTGTTGGTAGGCCTGTTTAATGCTTGTTGACTCACTTCCTAAGGCCTCAAGTACTTTTCATGCTTTAAGTGCTGTGGGGATCACGGAGCTGGCATTTGCCAAGCTCCTGGAGATACTGAACACTCAATTCTTCCACAGGACTTATCTTTCATTTGCCGACCAAAGAAAAAACATAAAACTAGTAGCTGGAACTCATTAATCATAACCAGTAAAAAAAGCATTGAGTTCTGGCTTTAGAACATGTATAAAGTCCCACCCTGATCTCTCAACTGTGTGGTGCTCTAGGTAAAGGCGAAAAGGTCCACTGAGGTTCTGAGTCCATAACGATGGCAGTCACCTACCTGTTCTTTGCTCAGGACTTGGTGAATCTGATTGGATGGATTTCTGGTTCTTCAGTATTCTGTGCCTCTCAAAATAGACTTTTGTTTAGCTTCATTTTTCTGGGTAATCGCAGCAGTGGTATTGCATTTATGCTCTAAAAACAAACTCTATTTCTCATAATCCCAGCTCAGGGAGTGGTTTGTACTTGTTATTTCAAACTCATTTTCCTGCCAGCCTAATGCTGCCAATGTTTTTTTCATTATAGGTTCATTCATTAAATGTGTGCATTACCTCATGAAGTTTGCCTTTATCATAAACTGGTGAGATATGTCATTATCATTGATAATCTGGCAAGTGGAGGCTTACTGAAACCCTCCAGATCCCATATCCATGCCCGACATTTGTTTTAAAAATTTTTATCCTCGGTATAAAGAGATAACCTCAATAGAATAGAAAGGCTAGACAGCTTTGTTAAAATCCCCCCTGACCACTGACTTTTGTTTGAAACATATTTATGCTTATTTAATACATGTTATGGGTTAACTCTTTAGGGTTAAGAGTTTAGTTTAAATTTTCTGGAGGTATTTTAAACCATTTTGATGAATGTCTGGTGATTAGTGGAGAAGGGATGTGGGGAAAGAAGAAGGAAAACAGAGACCATGATTGTTTTGGACTTGACAATCTTATTCCTCAACTGTCCGGACATTCATCTCTGGATTCCAGGATGGTGTTTGGGGCCTCTTGCAATCTACCCTGGGTCCCCATGTGTCTGTATTTCTCAAGCACCACCAAACAGCATGTGGTAGGCTCAGGAGATGCAGAACTGTACTCTGATGACCAGTGTCCTGGTGACACACGGCAGAGTCCACCCTCCCACTGTTGGAGCTAGATCTCCGCTCTCATCTGGCTTCGCCAGGACTGTTCCTCCTGATAGAGTGACGGACCAATCATGGAAGAACTCCTGTGTTGTCACTTCTATGGATTGCTTCAAGTATACATCTCTGACCGAGGAGAAATCTATATTGCCTTTTATAAATAAACAAACATAAGGGACCAGTCTCAGGTCCTACAAGATGTCAGCAAGGCCCTTGGTGAGAAAGATTTATAATAACCTGGCAGGAAAATGCATGGGGCTATTTGTCAAAGTCCTGGCTGGATATTCTTCTCAACTCCTATTCCAAGCAGGTGGCCAGGGCTTTCTGCTCCACAGATAGGGTAGGGAGTGGGGAAGGGTAGGATTTGTTTTGATGGCAGAGAGTAGAAGTTGCTTTAAAAAAATTCCCCTTCCATCTTTGTTTTTCTACTGAACATGAACTGCTTGTAGCTATAATGCAGGGGAAGGGGAAGCCAAGGATCAGGAGCATAAGGTGGAGGAGATCCTGTCCCCTTCTTGGCGTAGGTTGAGAAGCAGATGCTATCTGTGCCAAGTGTGACCTTTACCTTATCTTCCAGTAGCGCTGCCCTCAGGCAGGGTTGGCCTCTATTATTTTTTTTATTAATTTATTTTTTAAAATTTCCTATTTTATTTTGGAGTATAGTTGATTAATAATGTTGTGATGTTTTCAGATGTACACGTACACATATATCTATTCTTTTTCAAATTCTTTTCCCATTTAGGTTGTCACACAATATTGAGCAGAGTTCCCTGTACTATATACCATAGAATCTTGTTGATTATTCATTTCAAATGTAGCAGTGTGTACATGTCAGTCTTACACTCCTAAACTAGCCTTCTCCCCACCCTTCCCCCCTGTAACCATAAGCTTGTGCTCAAAGTCAGTATATCTGTTTCTCTTTTATACATAAATTCATTTGTATAATGTCTTTTTAGGTTCTCAATATAAGTGATATCATACAATATTTCTCTTTCTCTGATTTACTTCACCAGTATGACAATCTCTAGATCCATCTGTGTTGCTGCAAATGCCGTTATTTCATTTTTTTAATGACTGAGTACTATTCCACTGTGTATATGTACCACATCTTTTTTATCCATTCCTCTATCTATGGACATTTAGGTTGCTTCCATGTCTTGACTATTGTAAGCAGTACTGCGATGAACACTGGGGTACATGCATTCTTCTGAACCATTTTTTTTCTGGATATATTCCCAGGAGTAGGATTGCAGGATCACACAGTAACTCTATTTTTCTCCATCGTGGCTGTACCAATTTACATTCCCACCAACAGAGTAGGAGAGTGTCTTTCTCTTCACATCCTCTCCAGCATTTGCTGTTTGTGGATTTTCTTGAT
This sequence comes from Cervus elaphus, assembly GCF_910594005.1. Classification (NCBI taxonomy): domain Eukaryota; kingdom Metazoa; phylum Chordata; class Mammalia; order Artiodactyla; family Cervidae; genus Cervus; species Cervus elaphus. Next base: position 40,242,823 of record NC_057825.1, on the reverse strand, counting down.
GATTGCCATTTTGACTGGTATAAAGTGATATCTCATTATAGTTTTGATTGCATTTCTCTAATAATTAGCAATACTGAACATCTTTTCACAGTGCTTCTTAACCATCTGTGTGTCTTCTTTGGAGAAATGTCTATTTAGGTCTTTGGCCCATTTTTTGATTTTTTTTTTTTTTAATGTTATTAAGCCACATGAACTGTTTGTCAATTTTGGAGACTAATCCCTTGTCAGCCACATAATTTGCAAACATTTTCTCCCATTCTGAGGGCTGTGTTTTTTCTTATGTTTATGGTTTCCTTTGCTGTGCAAAAGCTTTTGAGTTTAATTTTGTCCCATTTTAAAATTGTTTTACTTTCCATTACTCTGAGAGACAGATCAAAAAGATATTGTCACTATTTATGCTATAGAGTGTTTCTGCCTATATTCTCTTCTAAGAGTTGTGGTGTCCAATCTCACATTTAATCTCTTTAATCCATTTTGAGATTATTTTTGTGTATGGTACTAAAGAATATTCTAATTCCATTGTTTTTACATGCAGCTGTTCGGTTTTTCTAGCGCCATTTATTGAAGAGACTGTCTTTCCTCCATTGTGTAGTCTTGCTTCCTTTGGCATAGATTAATTGACCATAGGTGTGTAGGTTTACTTCTGGGCTTTCTATCCTAGTATATTAATCTATATTTCTATTTCTGTGCCAGAATCATACTGTTTTGATGACAATACCTTCGTAGTATGGTCTGAAGTCAGGGAGCCTGTTTCCTCCTACTCTGTTCTTCTTTCTCAAGATTGCTTTGGCTATTCAGGATCTTTTGTATCTCCATACAAATTTTAGGATTTGGTAAAAATCTTTAAAATGCCATTGGTAGTTTGATAGGGATTGCATTGAATCTGTAGACTGCTTTGGGTAATATAGTCATTTTGACAATATTTTTCCAATCCAAGAATATGGTATATCTCCATTTGTGTCATCTTTGATTTCTTTCATCAGCATCTTATAGTTTTCAGAATACAAGAATTTGTCTCCTTAGGTAGGTTTTCTCCTAGGTAATTTATTCTTCTAGATGCAATGGTAAATGTGATTGCTTCTTAAATTACTCTTTCTGATCTTATATTGCTTCATATAGAAATTCTTATTTTGTTCCTGAACTTAGAGGAAATGCTTTTAGCTTTTCAATATTCAGTATGATATAAGCTGTAGGTTTGTTATATATGTCCCTTATTATGTTGAGGTATGTTCCCTCTATGCCTACTTTCTGGAGAGTTTTTATCATAAATTGATGTTGAATTTTGTCAAAAGCTTTTTCAGCATCTGTTGAGATGATCATATGGTTTTATTCTTTAATTTGTTGATGTGGTGTAATACACTAATTGATTTGTGGATAATGAAAAATGCTTGCATCCCTGGGATAAATCCCTCTTGACCATGGTGTTTGATTCTTTTAATGTATTGCTGGATTCTGCTTGCTAGCATTTTATTGAGGAATTTTGTGTCTATGTTCAGCAGTGATCGGTTCAGTTCAGTTGAGTTCAGTCACTCAGTCGTGTCAGACTCTTTGTGACCCCATGAATCGCAGCACACCAGTTGTCCATTACCAACTTCCGGAATTTACTCAAACTCATGTCCATAGAGTTGGTGATGCCATCCAGCCATCTCATCCTCTGTCATCCCCTTCTCCTCCTGCCCCCAATCCCTCCCAGCATCAGGGTCAGCTCTTCCCATCAGGTGGCCAAAGTATTTGAGCTTCAGCTTCAGCATAAGTCCCTCCAATGAACACCCAGGACTGATCTCCTTTAGGATGGACAGGTTGGATCTCCTTGCAGTCCAAGGGACTCTCAAGAGTCTTCTCCAACACCACAGTTCAAAAGCATCAATTCTTTGGTGCTCAGCTTTCTTCACAGTCCAACTCTCACATCCATACATGACCACTGGAAAAACCATAGCCTTGACAAGACAGACCTTTGTTGGCAAAGTAATGTCTCTGCTTTTTAATATGCCATCTAGCTTGGTCATAACTTTCCTTCCAAGGAGTAAGCGTCTTTTAATTTCATGGCTGCAGTCACCATCTGCAATGATTTTGGAGCCCAAATAAATAAAGTCTGATACTGTTTCCACTGTCTCCCCATCTATTTCCCATGAAGTGATGGAACCAGATACTGGCCTATAATTTTCTTTTTTGTGGTATATTTGTCTGGTTTTGGTATTAGGGTAATGGTGGCCTCATAGCATTAGTTTGGTAGTGTTTCTTCCTCTACAACTTTTTGGAACAGTTTCAGAAGGATAGGTGTTGACTCTTCTCTAAATGTTTGATACACTGTGGCTATGAAGCCAGCAGGCCCTGGACTTTGGTTTGTTGGGAGTTTTTCAATCACAGTTTCAATTTCAATGCTTATGACTGATCTGTTCAAATTTTCTGTTTCTTCCTGGTTCAGTCTTGGGAGATTGTACATTTTTAAGAATTTGTCTATTTCTTCCAGGTTGTCTATTTTCTTGGGGTACAATTGTTGTAGTTGTCTCTTACGATCCTTTATATGTCTGTGGTAACGTCTCCCTTTTCATATCTAATTTTATTGACTTGAGTCTGCTTCCTCTTTTTCTTGATGAAAGTTTATCAATTTTGTTTATTTTTTCAAAGAATCAGCTTCTAGTTTCATTGATCTTTGCTATTGCTTTGTCTCAATTTTGTTTATTTCTACGGTCATCTTTATGATTTCTTTCCTCTACAAATTTTAGGTTTTGTTTGTTCTTCTGTATCTAGTTGCTTTAGGTATAAAGTTAGATTTTTTATTTGAGATTTTTTTATTTCCTGAGATAAGATTGTGTTGCTATAATCTTCCCTCTTAGAACTGCTTTTGCTGAATTCAGTAGATTTTGAGTCACTGTGCTTTCATTTTAACTTGTCTCTAGGCATTTTTTTGATTTCCTCTTTAATTTCTTCAGTGATCCATTGGTTATTTGGTAGCATATTGTTTAGCCTCAATGTGCCTGTGTTTTTTTACTGTGTTTTCTTTTTATACTTTATTTCTAATCTTGTAGCATTATGATTAGAAAAAATGCCTGATATGATTTCAATTTCTTAAATTTACTGAGGCTTGCTTAGGGTCTCAACATATGGTTAGTCCTGGAGAATGTTCCCTGTATACTTGAGAAGAATGTATTTTCTGCTACTTTTCCAGTTCTTTCTGTAAGAAAATGAAGTGTTATAATGAAGGAAGGGAAGTATTGGGATGAACTGCCCAGACTCTGAAGCCAATTATGTCTTGGTTAATATCATAGCTCCTCATTGTGGAGTCACTGGGCCTTGTTCTACCCAATTTTCTATACCTCAGTTTACTGATTATTATAAAATAGCAATAATAATGAAATAATCTCCCGAAGTGTACGTGAGGATTAAATGATTAAATGCATTTATGTAAGATACTTAGATACACATGGACATCACCAGATGGTCAACACTGAAATCACGGTGATTATATTCTTTGCAGCCAAAGATGGAGAAGATCTATACAGTCAGCAAAAACAAGACTGGGAGCTGACTGTGGCTCAGATCATGAACTCTTTATTGCCAAATTCAGACTTAAATTGGAGAAAGTAGGGAAAACCACTAGACCATTCAGGTATGACCTAAATCAAATCCCTTACGATTATACAGTGCAAGTGAGAAATAGATTTAAGGGATTAGATCTCATAGAGTGCCTGATGAACTATGGATGGAGGTTAATGACATTGTACAGGAGACAGGGATCAAGACCATCCCCAAGAAAAAGAAATGTGGAAAAGCAAAATGGCTGTCTGGGGAGGCCTTACAAATAGCTGTAAATAGAAGAGAAGCCAAAAGCAAAGGAGAAAAGGAAAGATATACTCATCTGAATGTAGAGTTCCAAAGAATAGCAAGGAGAGATAAGAAAGCCTTCTTCAGTGATCAGTACAAAGAAATAGAATGGGAAAGACTAGATTCTCTTCAAAGAAAATTAAAGATACCAAGGGAACATTTCATGAAAAGGTGGGCAAAATTAAGGACAGAAATGTATGGACCTAACAGAAGCAGAAGATATTAAGAAAATGTGGCAAGAATACACAGAAGAACTGTACAAAAAAGATCTTCATGACCCAATGGTGTGATCACTCACCTAGAGCCAGACATCCTGGAATGTGAAGTCAAATGGTCTTTAGGAAGTATCACTATGAACAAAGCTAGTGGAGGTGATGGAATTCCAGCTGAGCTATTTCAAATCCTAAAAGATGATGCTGTGGAAGTGCTGCACTCAATATGCCAGCAAATTTGGAAAACTCAGCAGTGGTCACAGGACTAGAAAAGGTCAGTTTTCATTCCAATCCCAAAGAAAGGCAATGCCAAAGAATGCTCAAACTATCACACAATTGCACTCACCTCACACGCTAGTAATGCTCAAAATTCTCCAAGCTAGTCTTCAACAGTATATGAACCGTGAAATTCTAGATGTTCAAGCTGGTTTTAGAAAAGGCAGAGGGATCAAAGATCAGATTGACAACATCCGTTGAATCATTGAAAAAGCAAGAGAGTTCCAGAAAAACATCTATTTCTGGTTTATGAACTATGCCAAAGCCTTTGACTGTGTGGATCACAATAAACTGTGGAAAATTCTGGAAGAGATGGGAATACCAGACCACCTGACCTGCCTCTTGAGAAATCAGTATGCTGGTGAAGAAGCAAGTTAGAACTGGACATGGAACAACAGACTGGTTCCAAATAGGAAAAGGAGTACGTCAAGGCTGTATCTTGTCACCTTGCTTATTTAACTTCTTTGCAGAGTACATCATGAGAAACACTGAGCTAGATGAAGCACAAGCTGGAATCAAGATTGCCAGGAGAAATATCAGTAACCTCAGCTATGCAGAAGATAGCACCCTTATGGCAGAAAGTGAAGAAGAACTAAAGAGCCTCTTGATGAAAGTGAAAGAGGAGAGTGAAAAAGTTGGCTTAAAGCTCAACATTCAGAAAACTAAGATCATGGCATCCGGTCCCATCACTTCATGGCAAATAGATGGGGAAACAGTGGGAACAGTGTCAGACTTTATTATTTGGGGCTCCAAAATCACTGCAGCCATGAAATTAAAAGACGCTTGCTCCTTGGAAGAAAAGCTATGACCTAGACAGCATATTAAAAAGCAGAGACAATACTTTGCCAACAAATACCCATCTAGTCAAGGCTATGGTTTTTCCAGTAGTCATGTATGGATGTGAGAGTTGGATATAAAGAAAGCTGAAGACTGAAAAATTGATGCTTTTGAACTGTGGTGTTGGAGAAGACTCTTGAGAGTCCCTTGGACTGCAAAGAGATCCAACCAGTCCATCCTAAAGGAGATCAGTCCTGGGTATTCACTGGAAGGACTGATGTTGAAGCTGAAACTCTAATACTTTGGCCACCTGATGGGAAGAGCTGACTCATTTGAAAAGACCCTGATGCTGGGAAAGTTTGAAGGTGGGAGGAAAGGGGACGACAGAGGATGAGATGGTTGGATTGCATCACCGACTCGATGGAGATGTATTTGGGTAGACTCCAGGGGTTGGTGATGGACAGGGAAGCCTGGCATGCTGCAGTTCATGGGGTTGCAAAGAATCGGACATGACTGAGTGACTAAACTGAACTGAAGATACTTAGAACAATTCCTGATGCATAGTGAGTTTTCCATAAATATCAATTACTACATATTATTCATGTTGAACATCAATCGATAGTCCATGGGCAATTTATCATAAGATTAGCAGAAGCTTTTGGCTTCAGAGCCCTTATGTCTTTGGACAGAGAGGATACTCTGGCTGAAAAAAAAAGCAGGCCTTCACTAATTTTCTGGGCTCTATATGGGCTTCCAGAATTCTAGAGAAGCAGTCTGCCCACTCCACATAACTCTGAGTTAGAATTTTACAACATTTTGGAAAACAGAACAGTAATTTAAATCTTCAGTTTTTAAAGGACTTCCCTGGTGGCTCAGACAGTAAAGCGTCTGCTTACAATGTGGGAGACCCGGGTTCAATCCCTGGGTTGGGACGATCCCCTGGAGAAGGAAATGGCAACCCACTCCAGTACTGTTGCTTGGAAAATCTCATGGATGGAGGATCCTGGTAGGCTACACTCCATGGGGTCATGAAGAGCCAGACATGACTTCACTTTCACTTTTAAAGGAAAGAAAAAGAAATGTGACATGTCTTGCACATTTCAGTTTTATTGCAGATTTCTCATCAATCCACTAACAATGGGTCACCTGCCTATTCTCTTTTCATATAAATCAAATTCAAGATATCACTGAAGAAATTTACTTAATTGCAGAGGAGCCTTATAATCCAAACAGATGCAATCTAGGAGACAGGCTACAGTGGAAGAGAGAAAAAAAAATTTTTCCAAGGAGGCAAGGAATGAGTAATATGAGGTAAGGAATAAGGGTAATTCACAGTCACGGTTATGTAAAAGAACAATCTCTTCAACAAATGGTGTTAGGCAAACTAGATATTCACATTAAAAAGAATAAAGTTGAACTCTTACCTACCTTACACCATATACAAAATATTAACTCAGAATGGAATAAGGAACTAAATGTAAAATCCAGAACTAATAACAAAACATAAGAGAAAGGCTTTGTGGCATTGGATGTGACAATAACTTCAAAACCACAAGCAACAAAGGCAAAAATAGACAAATTTACTAAATCAAACAAAGAAACTGAATATCAATGAATACCATCAGCAAAGTGAAAATAAAACCTATGGAGTGGAAGAAAATAATAGTAGATCATATGTCTGATAACAGTTAACATCTAGAACACATAAAGAATTTCTACTGTTAATCACTCAACCGTGTCTGCTCTTTGCATCCCCATGGACTATAGCTTGCCAGGCTCCTCTGCCCCTGGGGATTCCCAGGCAAGACTACTAGAATGGGTTGCCATTCCTACTACTACTCAACAAAAAGATAATCTGATTAAATCTGAGTAAAAGATTAGAATAGACATTTTTCCACAGAAAATATGGCCAACGAGCACATGAAAAAATGCTCAGCATACAGAAATGTAAATAAAAACCTACAATAAAATACCACCCTACACTTATTAGGATGGCTACTAATATAAAAAAACCAGAAAATAAGAAATGTTGATGAGGATGTGGGGAAATTGGAACCCTTGTGCAATATTGATGGAATTGTACAACAGTGTAGCTGCTTTGGTAAACAGTGTGGTTATTCCTTGAAGAACTAGAAATAGAACAACCATGTGATCAAGCAATCCCACATCTGGTTATATAGGCAGTAGAATTGGAAGAGAGGCTTGGAAGAGATATTTTCATAGCCATATTCAGCTCAGCATTATTTGCAATAGGCAAGAAGTCAAAATTGCCCAAGTTTTCACTGATGGTGAAATGGATTTTTTTTAAACAAAGGTGGTATATACACAAAATAGAATACTATTCAGCCTTAAAAAGGAATGAAACATTGTCTCATGCTGCAATATAATGCACTTTGAGGACATTTGTTGTTGTTGTTTAGTCTCTAAGTCACGTCTGACTCTTTTGCGACCCCATGGACAATAGCCTGCCAGGGTCCTCTACCCATAGGATTCCCCAGGCAAGAATACTAGAGTGGGTTGCTATTTCTTTATGCTAAATGAAATTAGCCAGCCACATAAGTATGCATACTATATGATTCCACTTAAATGGGGTATTTCAGTACAGTTCAGTTCAGTCGCTCAGTCATGTCCGACCCTTTGTGACCCAATGAATTGCAGCATGCCAGGCCTCCCTGTCCATCATCAACTCCTGGAGTTTACTCAAACTTATGTCCATCGAGTCGGTGATGCCATCCAGCCATCTCATCCTCTGTTGTCCCCTTCTCCTCCTGCCCCCAGTCCCTCCCAGCATCAGGGTCTTTTCCAATGAATCAGCTCTTCTCATGAGGTGGCCAAAGTATTGGAGCTTCAGCTTCAGCATCAGTCCTTCCAATGAACACCCAGGACTGATCTCCTTTAGGATGGACTGGTTGGATCTCCTTGCAGTCCAAGGGACTCTCAAGAGTCTTCTCCAAACACAGTTCAAAAGCATCAATTTTTCGGCACCCGGCTTTCTTCACAGTCCAACTCTCACATCCATACGTGACCACTGGAAAAACCATGGCCTTGACTAGATGGACCTTTGTTGGCAAAGTAATGTCTCTGCTTTTTAATATGCTGTCTAGGTCGGTCATAACTTTCCTTCCAAGGAGTAAGCGTCTTTTAATTTCATGGCTGCAATCACCAACTGCAGTGATTTTGGAGGCCAAAAAAATTAAGTCTGACACTGCTTCCACTTAGCTTAGTCCAATTCACAGAGACAGAAGGTAGAACAGTGGTTGCCAGGGGCTGGGGGAAGGAAGGAATGTGCAGTCATTCCTTGTATGTGTACTCTGTGATAATGAAGACAGTACAGGATGTTTAGTGCAGGTCAGAAATAACTTGGGATCTGGAGGCTGCTTTTTATTGCACTGCCAACCTCACCTGTCCACAGTCACTGAATGAGGGTTCCTCTGGGAGGGGATGTGCCTCCACTTGCTGGCTCCCATCTTCAACAGAAGCTGTGTTGGAAGAGAGTGACTAGTGGACAGCAGTCAGAGGGAAGGTCAGTGGGTGACCTTCCCAACAGCTGGGGAAATAACTCTTTCAATGATGTACCACCTAGAGATCATTGTGGGAACAATAGCCACACCAAGTGCTTGGTGATTGTAGCTGAGGCCATGCAGAGGAGTTATAGGTATAAATAGTGCTCTCGCAACAGCAAAGGAAGAGACTCACAGGACTGATCTAAAGGCAAGCTGCAAGTGCCACACGACTGCATCACTCTTCCTTCCTCTCCTTCTCCCTCCCTCTTTCCTTCCCTCTGTACTGTCCTTCCTTTTTTTTATTTTTTTCTTCTTTACTTCTTTCCTGCCCTTTCTTCCTCCTTTGCTCTTCCCTTTCTTCTACAATCTTTCTCTAGAAATTAAATGACATGCATCTCCTAACTGGTCTTCCTACCTGTAGACTATCATGGTGGACAGAGTTTGCCAGGAATTAAATGCCATACGAAATGATGTCTAGACATGTAGCTTCCCTTGCATGGACCATCAGTCCCTCTGGCCCAGAGTGGTGGCCTGATAATTGTTAACTACTCGGTAGAGTCACATGAACAAAACACTAAATGGAGAGATCACTAACATCTGTTACTCACTAAATTTAGGTAAATATCCCCTCTAATAACTTGTTAGTTGATATGAGACTGGTTCTGTATATGTTATTTGAGCCTTCCTCCCTTTT